>NC_072428.2:107665681-107968712 GCF_028878055.3 Symphalangus syndactylus
TTCTGTACAACCCCCACCCAGTTTCTCTTACTATTAACTTCTTAAATTAGTATGTTACATTTGTCACAATTAGTGAACCCATATTGATACATTACTATTAACTAAAGTCAGGGTTCCTTTTATTGGAGAATGGTGTTAGAAACTGAGGTCTGGGCACTGTGGTATGGTGGTTGCTATTGAGATGTCATTACTTTTAGGTTCTCTCTCAGCTGACAGAGCAAAGAAATATATGTGTGTATATTAACCTATGTGTACACATACATCTATGATTATTTCGATATGTAACATCTGTATCTTTATTAAGCTAAATATGAGTTCATATGGTGTCTTCAATTCTAATCAATTACTGCATAGATTATTCTAGCCTCTTCCTCTTGCTTATCTGTAACTTCCTATTTCAAACAGTGAAAAATCTGTCTTCCACCATCTACTATCTGCTTACCTAATTTCTCATTTCCAGTTTATGTATCCAGTGGTTTCAGAATTATTACATATAGCCCTGTGGGATACAACTTTGTCAACTAGAGTGGTGCTTATGTAGGTTCTTTTATCTTTAGTTTTACTGACTCTACTCATTTCCAAAGTTGCTCAGTCCAGAACATTTCACTCATACCCCTCCTAGTGAAGTTGTTTCATAAGTTAGTAACGCAGATTCCTTTTTGCAGTCTGCATTCCATTTTAGGGTTCCCTCCTCTCCAATCTTCTAAATTATTATTTTTTTAATCCATATACATCAAGGTTTATTCTTTGTGCTGTAAAGTTCTATAGGTTTTGACAAATACAAAGGGTCATGTACCCATCATTACAATGTCATACAGAATCGTTTCACTGCCCTAAAAATATCCCTTGTCCTTTGCCTATTCAACCCTTCCCCTCCTTTCCCAAACTCCTGGCAACCACCAGTCTGTTCATCGTAGAGCTGTGCCTCTTCCAGAATGCATATAATTGAAATCATACAATATGTAGACTTTTCACCCTGGTTTCTTTCGTTAGCAATATGCATTTAACATTCATCCATGTCCTTATGTGGCTTGTAGTTCATTACTTTTTACTGCTGGGTAGTATTCTATCATAGAAATGTACCACAGTTTGTTTATCCATTCGCTGATTGAAGTATATCAATATACCTAGGAACATGACCGCTAGATAGTATAGTAAGACTATATTTAGCTTTGCAAGAAACTGCCAAACTGTATTTTAAAGTGGCTGTACCATTGTGCCACCAGCAACTGTTGCCAGTGATCCAGTATTGTCAGTTTTTTGGATTTTAGCCATTCTAAAAGGTGAGTGATGGTATCTCATTGTTGTTTTAATTTGTAATACTCTAATGACAAATGATGGTGGGTTTCTTTTCATGTTTGTTTTCCATTTGTATATCTTCTTTAGTATGGTGTCTGTTCGGATGTTTTGCTTACTTTTTTAAAACTGAGTTGATTGTTTTCTTTTTCTTTTTCTTTTTTTCTTTTGAGATGGAGTCTCGCTCTTTCACCCAGGCTGGAGTGCAGTGGCGCCATCTTGGCTCACTGCAAGCTCCGCCTTCTGGGTTCAAGCAATTTTCCTGCCTCAGCCTCCTGAGTAGCTGGGACTACAGGTGCCCGCCACCATGCCTGGCTAATTTTTTTGTATTTTTGGTAGAGACAAGGTTTCACCATATTGGTCAGGCTGGTCTTGAACCCCTGACCGTAGATGATCCGCCTGTCTTGGCCTCCTAAAGCTAGGATTACAGGCTAGGATTACAAGTAGGATAGGCGTGAGCCACTATGCCTGGCTGATTGTTTTCTTATTGTTGAGTTTTATATTCCTTTATTTTTGAATGGAGTAAATAAGCACAATAAAACTAGTTGAGAAGATATGCATTTAAAAAAATCATAATGAATTCTATGATACACATTCTATTATTTTATGAGAAAAATCATGGAAGAGTCAGTTCAATATTCAGTGAATCATTAATGTGAGGATGTAAAATTTGATACACATGCAATTATCGAGCACTTATCCTATGTCAATCAGTGCCATAAATTTTTTTCTTATATATTAACTCATTTAATTCCCACTACAGCCCTGTGAAATGGAAGCTGTTCTTCCTACCATTTTATAAATGATGAAACCTTAGATCACACTCCATGAAAGAGTTCTAAACCCCTATGTGATGCTGTCTGATAGAAAATATATTTTAAAATGAGATGATCTAAGGTTTGTTTACCTATAGAGCTAAAGGACAGTATGTCTTAAATTTAATAATGAGTGATTATAGAAACAGATTACAGGAAATAGTCCATCTTTCTTGAATTATCCAAATTGTTACAAGCCTCAAATACATTGTTGTTTGTATGAGAACACATTTAGGTGATCGGGTAGAAGTATGTAGTTTTTCCCAGATGTTTAAGTTTATTTCACATCAACTTTTTTTCATCTTTACTTTCTTCAAGGCAAGTAGGATAGAATGTAATAATCAAATAGGCTTTTCCCCCACCCCATTTTAGAGCAGATAAATAATTCCAAGAGGCATTTGCTTTGTTATTGGATAAGTAATTAACAAAAAGAATTCCTAAAGACAATTAGAATCATGACCAAACTGGGTCTTGAAAACATAGCAGTGCAATCACAGCCGATGGCTGGCTTGGTGGCTGGCGATGAGCCTGCAGCATGGGACTGGGTGTTCCACCACAGCTTGGCTGTTGTCCAGGGAGCTTTCAGTCGCTGGGGTTCCCACAGTGCCAAGCATGAGGCAGGTGCAGAAAGGATGAAGGTTTCTGTTCCCCATTAGTGTTGAGGGCATGCAGGTTGTCTGACATGAGGGGCATGAGAAGTGAAGTTCCTGCTTTGCTTTGGGTAAGGAATCTGCATTGACAGGGGCTCAAGAACCTGCTCTTATACCTCACATGTCTTAGCCTGGCCTTTGAGATGAGTAGGGAGTTTGAGTGGGAGTTTGAGTTTCCTCTTAGAGAAACAGAACTGAGTGAGGCACTTTCATTTTTTAGTTTCCTAGTACCTTTTGTTAAGAAAAAAAAGCCAAAATGAGTGTTAAAAATTTAAAATTTTTAGATTTTAAATTTGCATTTAAAAAAATTAATGCTTTTTTTTTAGATGGGGTTTTGCTCCTGTTGCCCAGGTTGGAGTGCAATGGCGCGATCTTGGCTCACTGCAACCTCTGCCTCCCAGGTTCAAGCGATTCTCCTGCCTCAGCCTCCTGAATAGCTGGGATTACAGGCACCCGCCACCACACCCAGCTAATTTTTGTATTTTTAGTAGAGACGAGGTTTCACCGTGTTGGCCAGGCTGGCTTCGAACTCCTGACCTCAGGTGATCCACCTGCCTCGGCCTCCCAAAGTGCTGGGATTACAGGCGTGAGCCACTGCACCCAGCCAAAATTAATGCTCTTAACACGTAAAAAGTAAAGTGCAGTGGAACTTTGGCACTTATGCAAGATAATACAACTTAAAAGATTTATAAGAATATTAACTGCTAATGAACAGTAGAGGGATCTAATTAACATTGAAAGTTACATGAAGGAAGTGTTTGTCTTCTATTCCCAACAGGGCATCTTTGTAACTATAATGACTCCAGAGAAGATTTTGTTTTCAGTTGTAAAACAGGAATGGGGGAAAAATGTAGGCCTGGGTGAGTACAAAAAAGGGAAATCGAAGGAGACTAGGGAGTTACTGTAGATTTTGCAGGGCTGAGGAAAGTCAGAATAAATACAAGAGACAATGATGCTGGTAATTTTATTTGGGCTCAGAGAAGTAACGCTTTGCTTTGTCAGAGTTGTAGTAAAATTTAGATCTAAGAAGCTCGTTGGAAGTTGTAGCAGAATCCTGTCTTGTTTACTATGTCCACTGCCTGGCACAGAGATGGAACACTATAAGCTTTCCAAAAACATTTGTGGAATGGAATCAGAAAGTCACTTTACTTTCCAAGATGCAATTCTTTATTTTGAAAGATGAATATTTAAGAAGTTTATAAATTTTTGACATAATTATGACATACATCCTTCCAGGCTTTTTTCAATGCTTATGCAAACATGTATATGTGACCTGTAGGTCTCCTTTTACCCAGTTTTTGGAGTACAAATAAGGTCACATCTCTTCTTAACTTTAAATGTTTAAAACATTGAAGTTAGCAAGAAGCCCAGAAACTTTTTCTAAAGAACTTTTTCTACCCCTAATTGTCCAAGAACTCCAAGTTTTCTTGGTTCAAAGAGGTAATTTCTGTTTCTAAACACTAGAAAAAGGAGAATATGAAGATCTGACTATTGTCACATGCCCCACCCCATTTTCTGCTGCAAGAGCCTCTGTCACCACAGCATTGTGTCACTGATGAAAATAGGTCCTCCCACAGAGTCAGATGCATCCCAGTCTATTGCTACTATTATCACCCTGTTGGAACAGATCCCTGCACAGGTCACAGCAGTTCCTGGAAGATGAAACTCATTCTCCCAGCCTTAATATCAGCCAGGAATACTTTATTCTTGGACTTCCAAAGTTGCTACAGTAGTTTCCAAAGCCCACCTAGCACTTAAGGATGGGTGAGTAAAGACAAGCTTCCAGTTTCAGCTGCAGAAACAAGAACCCATCTCCCACCACATAGTAGGTGTTGGCATTAAAGTTCTCTCTTATGATGTAATGTGTTCTCCTTGGGATCTTTGGTATTTCTGTTTGCATACTTCAGTTGGGGTCATCTCAACGCACCAAACAGATTCTAACTACACTGAATCTCAGAGGAAATAGAAGTAGTCTTTGTCAAGCCATAGAAAAGAGCTTGTTCTTTCTTTTCCTCCTAGACACCTACATACTTTTTATTCCTCTAATGAAGAGGGTCCATTCAATAAATTCAGAAGAAATGAAGAAAAAAATACAAGTCTAGTTTGTAATAAGTCCTTGTTTTCACCTAAACAGAGAAGCAAGAACATAAATTATATAAGGCACCTTCTCTTAATTAAATAAACAAAAGAGTTCTATGTGGTCTAGTTACACAGAGATCACAGTGATTAACTACTCAGCTCTGGAGACGGACAACTGGGTTTGTTCAGATTCTGGCACTCTTTCTTGAATTTGAGCATGGCATTTGACCTTCTGTACCTCAGTTTCTTCATTTTTAAATTGGGATGTTAATAATAAAATGTACTAACTTTATAGGGTCTTTCCTGAGGCACATAATGTAATTTAAACAACAAACAAGTATATATAACAGACATATTTTTCTTACAAAGATGGTACCATACTAAACTTAATTTGCTTTTTTGAAAAATTATATTTTTAGGTAAAACTCTGTAAGTTAATTTTTTTGGGTGAAAAACATGATACAAATTTATCAATTTGATTTTGCTTCATTAGCATGATACACTTTGTTCTAGAAACGACTTAGGCAATTTCATACATGTCTTTAAATATAATTTTTGCACATGTAAATAAGAGTTCCAAAGTATTTTGCCATCACTTCATCAGTATTGCCTCTCAACAGCCTTTGAAGTGAGGAGATGCCAGTCACTGTCTCAGACACAAGGATACAGGCTGTGGAGGCCACTAGGCCATAGTCACCGAACTGGGAATTGGCTGTCCTTTTTTTGACCATACAGATTAATCACTGTAGTTTCACCAATCACACTGAACTTGAAGATCAATAAATGACCCTAAAACAATGAGATTTCATAGACTCTTTCTATATAGTGGAAGTTAAAGCAAATCAGAAAGGAGTCCCTAAACCTGTGAATTCTTGAATTTCAGTTTTCTAGGTCAACAAGCCTTTTTTAAGTGATTTCATGTCCTGTCCTTGGTTTTTGATCATAGACTGGTATAAGAAATGACCATAAAATAAATGTTTTTGAGAAAATTATAGCTGAAAATACTGTCCATGATGCCACTCAGTGATATAAGTCTCTAAACAGCAAACTCTTCCATGAATGGGGGTGGAGGGAGGATGGTTTTTCTTTCCAGGTGAACTTACATACTGCCTTTTCTCAGATATCAGATTATGAGAATAATACAATGGACTGGGCTTTGACAGCCAAGACTTTCAGAATTGCTGTTAGTGCCCATGTGCAATAAAATTTTTCTATCATGTTTCTCTTATTATTATTTCAAATGCCCTGTTTTACCTGTTTTGATTACTAATTATCTATTTAGAGGGAGACAGTTATAAATAAATAATTCACTGTTCTATTTACTGTGCACCCCTGCCTTTCTAAATATAACCCTTCTATGTAGCGTGTAAATTATCACAGAACTCATCTCAGAAAAAATATCACTACTTTTCTTTTTAGAATTCAAATTTATAATATCTAATTCTATAGATGGCATCTTGCCTTTAGCATGATATCACCAATGAAAATTTAATCTGTGTTATGAATTCCCTTGTTTCTAGGAAAGCTTCAGCAGGAAAATGAGAAGAGAACCCATAAGAACCATAACACATTTCATGAATGGTAGCTTTAGAAAATCTTACAGGATTTGGTAGCTTTTACATTTATGACAAAGTTGTATTTTTGATATTGTTCATAATTATTTCAGTTCATTAGCAGCATTAATAAGCTCCCATTTTGTACAGCTTGAAGATCTTTAAGACTTCCTTAATGAGAAACTACCTTTAAGTTACAGAAGACCCATCAGGGTGCCAAATTCCATCTGGACACAGTTACAAATACACCACTGTTGATGAGCTGAAAATTAGCGCAACCAAACAACAGAGCTTTAAAATGTTATTTCAATACAAAGGGACATTTTCACCATATAAAAATAGAAGTTTGCCTCTAAATAAAAATGATTTGGTATAATTGCAAGAGTACTTGATTTACCCCTTTTCATTTAGTTCAAATACCAACAATTTCTTAAGGAATGAGAAATTCCAATGTTCCTGAGAGTTCTGATAGCTTTTAGAGAGTTCAGTTTTCTGTAGCATTCCATTTTGCAATCCTACACAAATTTCTAATTTATAACCAGTGGTATATAATGATAATTTCTAATATTTATTAAGTGTTTATTGGGTTCTAAGCACTTTATGTCTGATATATGTATCACATTTAATTTATTTCATCCAGTGGTTCTCAACTGGGGACAATTTTGTACCTCTCTCCCCAAGATATTTGGCAATTTCTGGAGATAGTCCTGGATCTCCAGATCTATCTGTCACAACCTAGGATGTATGTGGTCCTACGAGCATCCAGTGAGTAGAAGCTAGAGATACTGCTGAACATTCTACAGTACAAGGGCAACCCCCACATCAAAGAATTATCCACACCCAAATGTCAATAGTACTGAGGTAGAGAGACCCTAACTTAATCTGTTCAACAATCCTATGAGGTGGTTTTTTTTTTTTTTTTTTTTTTTTTTTTTGAGATAAGGTCTCACTCTGTTGCCTGAGCTGGAGTGCAGTGGCATGATCACAGCTCACTGCAGCCTCAATCTCCCAGGCTCAAGCCATCCACCTGCCTCAGCATCCCAAGTAGCTGAGATCAGAAGCATGCACCACCACACCTGGCTTTTTTTTTATTTTTTGTAGAGACAAGGTCTTACTGTGTTGCCCAGGCTGATCTGAAACGCCTGAGCTCAAACAATCCTCCTGCCTCAGCTTCTCAAAGTGCTGGGATTACAGGCATGAACCGTGGCACCTGACCAAGGTGGGTGTATTTAACCTCATTTTCAGGCAAGGAAACAAAACACAGAAAGGTTAAGTAGCTTACTTAAGGTCACAGAGCTAAGTGTGGTGCCAGGATTGAAAACCTAGTTCTTTATTGCTTTAGCACAAGCTATTTCCACTATACTCTGTCATGTTCAGAGAATGTTGATGTCCATCAGTAGATTCTGAACTTTGAAGGATGGAGATACTGCCTTATTCTGTATATCTGCTTTAGCACCCAAGCTCTTGCTTGGTGAAAAATTGATAGTAAACATTCATCTCTTGAGCATCTTCAAATATCCCCTTTAGAATGACATTCAACTATTAGGTCAGTAACCCCAAGAGAAAATGGTTGTTTGAGTGTATATACTGTATTACAAAATAAGGGGTGAATTCAAAGGAAAACATAAGATGCAATTCGTGCCTCCAAGGAGGTTGTAGGGAAGAGGGGTTATGAACGTATGTAAATAGAAGTTGGTGTGCGTGTGTGTTTATAAACAGAATTGTCAGACCAGACATTATTTTGGAAGCAGTAAAAGTAAACTAGAATCTGGTCTAGTCATGTCCGAGGACACCTCTTTCAAGTCCTGAAACATCTTTGTAAGACTGTAATGTGTGTTTACATCCTAGGTAATCACTGTGGCCCACTGTTGAAGAGCTGTGGCTGTTCTTACTCTTCTAGCTTAGATAAACTTACAAGCACAACCAGACTACATATATGATGCTGAAGAGACCTTGTCTTTTTTTTTAATGAGCTTTTCTTCCCAATAGGAGTGACTATTTCTTTTCTTCTTCCACATTTTCAGGTTTTAGTGTACTTGTGATTGCTACCCACATCACTATTAAAGTCTACTCAGGAGAGAATCTGAGAAACACTCTCAAATTAAGTTGAACATGATGGATAAGTAAAGTATTGTGAAAGTTCACTCTCATGATTTCTAATGGTGAAACCTGGCAGGGTGAGTAATCTTTGATGAGAAGGTTATCACTTGTAATCTTTCATATATTGAGATCATTTGTAAGAAGCACCCAGCACATTGCTGAACACAAAGTAGGTATTAAATAAATGTTGGCTTCCTTTTCTCCTACTCCTCCTTGCTCTTCTTTTTAATATACGTTTAAAATGATGCCACGGAAATGGCCACCCAGTCTTCTATATTTAAGGTCAGTTCTTGCATTAGGAAATTCTATACGGGAAGTATGTGTAGTCATTAAATGCTTGGGCTCTGGTCACAGATTGTTTAGGTTTGAATCCCAGTTTCCTCTTTTATTATTAATTGTGCAACTTGCTTGGGAAAACATGAAACTTGCTTTTCCTCAGGTTCATTATCTGTAATATATAGTGAATGAAGAAGTTTCCTGTCCCATGAAGGTGTTGTAAAGATTAAAAAAGGCAAATTAGGCTGTGTATTTGTCATTATAATTGGCATATATGGTAAGTGCCCAACAACCATAAGGTATTATAAAATTGTTATAAAATGATATGAGCTATCATTGAGCAGCACGAAAGAAGAGCTTCACTGTTTCACCTCCTCTCACCCTGGCCCATTAATCTCTTTCCTGTTCCTGACATTTCAAAGATACGTTTAGGATTTCAATCATGACCTTAAGCCACATTTGAACAGTTTTCTGGTGGATAAGTCCTCATTCCCACATTATGTATGTACCTAGATGCAAATCCTGAATATCATGTCGCAATTAGTGCATTTGGACATGCTTGCTAACTGTGTTAAAGCTCTGAATAATGGTAAAGTTTTATTTCTGCCAAAACAAATTTGGGCTGTAATGTTTTATGATAAAAAATCTATGGTCTTCCTATGTACACGTATGTGTACATGCTTAAAATGGAATGTTATAGTTAAATGTAATTCATTAAAAGTATGTAACTCCAGTGGCTACTTAGTTTGGCTACTTGGTTTGTAGATTTCTGCTTTCCTGTTTCATTGTTAAACAGGTCTAGAAGTTATTATTTCATGAAACTAATGTGAGGAAAAAGACTATGTTAATGTATAAGTGACATTATATAAATACATGAGGGATGATTTGATTAGAAGCAGTATTACACAGTGATAGGAGTAATGGTTTACAACTAGACTCAGGTTTGAATCTTAGCTCTATCATTATAGGCATTTACTTAACTTTTCTTGTTTGCTTACTCAACTGAAAACTGAAGATAATAACACCTATTTACATGGTTGTTGTAAGGGTTATATGAATAATGTCTGGCAAATAGTAAGATCTCAAGTAACTGTTTCACTCTTTCCAGAAGGAGATTGACTGAAAAATATTTGGAGTCTCCTCCAGCCATATTCCTTGGTCAGCTTCTGTGATCCTCTTTGGAGCTTAATTCTTAATCCCTTTATTTTCACTTGCTTGTTGATAACAAAGAAGAACTAATTATTAATTTATTTCAAAATACATGTATTATATTTGATGGACCACACTAATAGTTATAAACCAAACAACAGATTGGGAATGGGGAAGTAGATGGAGTGAGTTCAATCACATGTCTGGGAAAAGTCAATAGTGAAGACAGAGTCTCACTATTTTTTGTCATAATGGAGAGATGAAAACACAGAGGATTTCAAACAAGAGTGGATGGTGAGTTAAAAATGCTGAAGTTCTTTCCTGGTGTCTAACTTAATGCAATGTGGTTTATGTCTTTGCTCTTTTCTCTACTATTCAAATGTAGGATAATAAAGATTAAATGTTTCTAAATCTTACTTTACAATATCAAGAAAAAAAGGTATGCTTTTGCCCACTGAAGGGCAAAGCAGAGCTATGAAAACCTGCTGAACACATTCTTTATTTTCAACACAGGTTCTTGTCTTTCCATCATGAAATGCACGTTTTATTTGTACCGTATTTGGGTGACCACAAGTCAACAATAAGATAATTCACAAGACCCTTGCCTTAAATGTGTCAGCAATAAAGTAATCAGGCCAAAATTTTTACTTTCCTCTGAATTTTTCAATTCAAATACAATGTGTGCTTGCTTTTACACAGTAGGGTTCAGGGATTAGAGGGTTGGCTCTTTAAAAACCGTCAGAGACACAGGCAACCCTACACCAAATTCTAAGAAGGAAGGCGCCTACGCCTGGGAATGCCCAGATGCCCTCAGAGAGTTGAAGATGGCGTTTCTCTGAGTCAGGTCAAAGTTAACACATTACCTTCGCTTCAAAGACTGCTTGGATTCCTTTCGGTGGATTAGTCAAGATGTTTTGCTGACTGAGACTAGGAAATCTATAGGAGGGCGGGTTAGTTTACATTGTTCCTTGTCATTATCGCTAAAACACTCCAAAGCCTTCCTTAAAAATGCACACTGGACTAAAAAGGATAGACAAGGAACAAATCCTGGGCCGGTAATTAGGCAAAGCATTATCTCCTCTTACCTCCTTGTAGATTTTTTTTCCCTTTAAGTACGTGTCCTAAGATTTCTGAGCCACCCTTGGAGTTCACTCACCTAAACCTGAAACTAATAAAGCTTGGTTCTTTTCTCCGACACGCAAAGGAAGCGCTAAGGTAAATGCATCAGACCCACACTGCCGCGGAACTTTTCGGCTCTCTAAGGCTGTATTTTGATACACGAAAGGCACATTTTCCTTCCCTTTTCAAAATGCACCTTGCAGACGTAACAGGAACCCAGCTAGGATCATCAGGAAAAGGAGGAAGAGGAGGAAGGCAGGCTCCGGGGAAGCTGGCGGCAGCGGGTCCTGGGTCTGGCGGACCCTGACGCGAAGGAGGGTCCAGGAGGCTCTCCGGAGAGCCAGTTCTCCTGCTGGTGACTTCTTCTGTCCTCCAGCGTTGCCAACTGGACCTAAAGAGCGGCCGCGACTGTCGCCCACCTGCGGGATGGGCCTGGTGCTGGGCGGTAAGGACACGGACCTGGAAGGAGCGCGCGCGAGGGAGGGAGGCTGGGAGTCAGAATCGGGAAAGGGAGGTGGGGGACGGCGAGGGAGCGAAGGAGGAGAGGAGGAAGGAGCGGGCGGGGTGCTGGCGGGGGTGCGTAGTGGGTGGAGAAAGCCGCTAGAGCAAATTTGGGGCCGGACCAGGCAGCACTGGCCTTTTAACCTGGGCAGGGAAGGCGGGGGAAGGAGCAAAAGGAAGGGGTGGTGTGTGGAGTAGGGGTGGGTGGGGGGAATTGGAAGCAAATGACATCACAGCAGGTCAGAGAAAAAGGGTTGAGCGGCAGGCACCCAGAGTAGTAGGTCTTTGGCATTAGGAGCTTGAGCCCAGTCGGCCCTAGCAGGGACCCCAGCGCCCGAGAGACCATGCAGAGGTCGCCTCTGGAAAAGGCCAGCGTTGTCTCCAAACTTTTTTTCAGGTGAGAGGGTGGCCAGCCGAGCTTTGGAAAGACACGTGCCCACGAAAGAGGAGGGCGTGTGTATGGGTTGGGTTTGGGGTAAAGGAATAAGCAGTTTTTAAAAAGATGCGCTATCATTCATTGTTTTGAAAGAAAATGTGGGTATTGTAGAATAAAACAGAAAGCATTGACATGGAAGAATGAACTGAAGCTGATAGAATAAAGAGCCACATCTACCTGCAACTGAAAAGTTAGAATCTCAAGACCCAAGTATGCTACTATGCAGTTGTTTTATTTTATTTTTCTAAGAAACTAAAAAAACTTGTTAATGAATACTTAAGTGTGATTTATTGGTTTTCCCCCTTCATGCCTTGGACACTTGATTGTCTTCTTGGCACATACGGGTGCCATGCCTGCCTATAGTAAGTGCTCAGAAAACATTTCTTGACTGAATTCAGCCAAAAAAATTTGGGGGTAGGTAGAAAATATGTGCGTAAAGTATTTATTGTTATGAGACTGGATACATCTAGTATTTGTCACAAGTAAATGATTCTTTAAAAATTGAAAGCAAATTTGTTGAAATATTTATTTTGAAAAAAGTTAACTTTACAAGCTATAAATTTTAAAAGCCATAGGAATAGATACCGAAGTTATATCCAACTGACATTTAATAAATTGTATTCATAGCCTAATCTGATGAGCCATAGAAACTTGCAAACTTTATCTAATGAGATTTTTTTAAAATAGCGTCTAAGTTCGGAATCTTAGGCAAAGTGTTATTAGATGTAGCACTTCATATTTGAAGTGTTCTTTGGATATTGCATCTACTTTATTCCTGTTATTATACCTGTGTGAATGAATGAATAGGTACTGCTCTCTCGGGACATTACTTGACTCATAATTACCCAATGAATAAGCATACTGAGGTATCAAAAAAGTCAAATATGTTATAAATAGCTCATATATGTGTGTAGAGGGGAAGGAATTTAGCTTTCACATCTCTCTTATGTTTAGTTCTCTGCATGTGCAGTTAATCCTGGAACTCTGGTGCTAAGGAGAGACTGTTGGCCTTTGAAGGAGAGCTCCTCCCTGTGGATGAGAGAGAAGGACTTTACCCTTTAGAATTATCTTTTTGTGTTGATGTTATAGCACCTTTTGTTACTCCATCTATAAAATCGGTTTATCTATTGATCTGTTTTCCTACTCCTTATAAAGTCAAAATGTTAATTGGCATAAATTATAGACTTTTTTAGCAGAGAACTTTGAGGAACCTAAATGCCAATCAGTCCAAAAATGCAGTTTTCAGAAGAATGAATATTCCATGGATAGTTCTAAATATTAATGAACTTTAAAATAGCTTACTATTGATCTGTCAAAGTGGGTTTTTATATAATTTTCTTTTTACAAATCACCTGACACATTTAATATAGGTTAAAAAATGCTATCAGGCTGGTTTGCAAAGAAAATGTATTACAAAGGCTGCTAAGTGTGTTAAGAGCATACTCATTTCTGTTCTCCAAAACATTTCGTAAGTTGCTCTAAGAATAGGTATGTTTTTAAAAGTTAAGTTTCTACTATTTATAGGAACTGACGATCACCTAAAATACCAATGATTACAAACTTCCTCCTGGCCTTCTGGACTGCAATTCTAAAAGTGTAAAAAACATATTTTCTGCATGAAGTTAGGCAATATTGCTTAGTTTTCAAAAGTGGTAGGCTTTGGAGTCAGATTATTTTGATTCAGATCCTACATCTACCGTTTAGTAGCTCTGTTGCCTGAGGCAGGTTCCTTAACATCTCTGTGTGTGACTTGACCTTTAAAATTTGGAGACTGTCATAGGGGTTAATCCCTTGAGAAAATGAATGTGAAGAGTTAGCTGCTATTATGGATTACCATATTTTCACATTCATTACAATACATGTACCTTGTTAATATAAGATGCTCAATTCATCTTTGAGTATAATTTTGTGACTCTCAATCTGGATATGCAATGAGTGGGCCTGTATGAGAATTTAATTTATGAAAAATTGTGTTTCACATGGCCTTACCAGATATACAGGAAACATGTCACATGTTTCTATTGCATGTTGTTAAATGCCTTAGAATTTAACTTTCTGAATAGGATCCCTTCAGTTTGAGAGTCATAAAAGAGTAAAATTATTATAGTATGAGTTATAGATTGTATTGAATATCTCTTTATATGTCTAGGTTTTGTCGTTGGAAAACCAAAAAAGTTTGGAAAAAAAATCTAAGTTATTTCTTACTTTCTTAATTTTGTGTGGATTTCACATCAAATATAAAATTTGAAGAACATCTGAACTATCATAATCCATATATATATATGAAATAAACATTAAGAGAGAATTTCACCATAAAAAATTCAGGTAGTTCGTGACTATCACAGCAAACAAGTACATTAAATTGAAACTTTTATGAAAATGACATTTATGAAATAGGAAGCTATTTTTAAACTAGAAGTGATATATTAGCATATAATTTATAATTCATATACAAGTGGGATTGATTTATAAATGGTCACCACCAGAGATTGTGCTATTTAATTTGGGAAAATTTTTTAAATTTACATTTTCTCATGACTTTTAAGGTAGTTATTCAGTTTGTTCCTCTCTGTCTCTTCTCTCATGCCCTGAATTTTTCATATTTCGTTTAGTTGTAAGAGTGTATATCAAACCGTGTGTCACATGACATAACTTGAATTTTCGTCATGATATCTGTGCTATGTCTAGGTCTATACTGAGGAATTGTGGGGACCCCACAGAATCCAAGTATACAGTGCTGTTGATTTCTTACAAGGGATGTGGGGTCTCCTGTAAACTCTGCAGATAGTCTCAAGTAAGACCAAAGAGTAAAATATTGTTAGGATCTAAGGTGGAAATTCAGCAAAGAATCACATAGTCTAAGTCTCAAGTTAATAGTAAGATAATTTGAGATACTTTTGTAATTATTAAACACAAAGTAATGAGAGATTTTAAAACAAACAAATACACCTGAATTTATATATCAGAATAGGTATGGTGGTTCAAAATAGCTACCTAATAAAAACCACACTCGTATTCTAAACATTTGCCTTTGATCAAAATAATTTTGGGTCTCTTATTATGAAATTGCCTTTCTAAATAATACATAAATTTCTTATCATAAGTATATATTAGTCACATTATTTTATAGTTATTATTTTATATTCATAGCTTGCTTTAGATTAAAAAATATATTACCCAGACTGGTCTCTTGGACTTGCTTCCAAGTGACTTTTGACTGTATCATAAAATCAAATTCACTTTGAAAATATAGATTTTCATCATAATTTCCTTTGTTAACAGCCAAGTGCTACCTAATTTTAGGTCTTTTCATTAAAAAAAAAATGCATTGCGAACTTTAAAGACAATTCTTTTGTTTGTTTGTTTTAAAAGACAGAGTCTCACTCTGTTGCCCAGGTTAGAGTGCAGTGACACGATCATAACTCACTGCAACCTCCACCTCCTGAACTCAAGTGAGCCTTCCATCTTGCCTCACGAGTAGCTGGGTCTTCAGGTGTACAGGTGTGTACCACCATGCCTCGCTAATTTTTTTTTTTTAAGTTATATAGAGACAGTATCTCACTATGTTGCTCAGGCTGCTCTTGGAGCTCCTGGCCTCAAGTTTTCCTCCCACTCAGTCTCCCAAAGTGCTGGGATTACGGGCATAAGCCGCCTCACCCTGTCAGCCTAAAGACAGTGCTTAATGAAGAGAAATGTAAGTGCTTTGAGCAATGGACGTATAATTAAAATTATACTATGAAAGATTTATAAAGACCATTTTGAATGGGACCACACTTATTTGGTTATATAAATTATGATACACTATTAAAAATTCATCATGATGATTTTATATTTACATTTTATTTACATGTTTGCAATTTGTGAGGAAAGCTAAAATTATGGCTGAGCCATAAATATTTTTGCAGTTTGTTGAGGGTGTTTGTAAAAGTGTTGCCAAGGAAGACCAGTTGGCTACTCAAACAAGGGTTTAGTCTAGGTCTGATCAATACATATGCATTGTCTCAGGTTTGTCTATCAGAAAAACCTTAGGTTATCCAAATCAAAATAAAATAGATGCATAAAACAAAGGCCAATATGTGTTGGACAATTATATTGTGATATACAACTGCCAAGGGTTCCCGATTACCATGAGTCCATTTAGTCAGTCCATGGGCAAATGCCATCAATGAGGACAGCCCAGGGTTTCCATATTCTCTCTTGGCTTTACATCCTGTAGGAATTGGAGGGGCCCACCTCTGGGATAGGAGCCCTTCTGTCTTGAACAATGTTGTCTGAACACTAACAAATGTTGACTTTCTACACTAGTCCTTCAATAGTCTTTTCTATTTATCTTCCTTTTGCTGACCATGTTTTGTTATTACACAGTTGAGATTTTTCAACTGGGAATCTGTGTTGATTTTGTATTAATTTTGATTAGCTTAACTCTCAGAGTTCTAAAAGTACCTCCTGTACATGATATATGACTAAAATTGTAATTACATATATTTATATATAAAATATCTGTGTATATATAATTATATAATTTTTTTCTTTTAGTTAATTTTGCAAATTTTAAAAAGTTCTCCTTTGTTTTGAAGTTTATTCCTATAGTTTTTTATATGCTAGTTAAATTATTAACCACTTGATTCAAGGAATATTCTTATATACTTATAAGGAATAGTGTAGTTTTAATATTTAATTCCTTGCTAAAGAGAGAAGTGGAATCTATTTTTCTTAGCTACTTCATCAATATTTTATGTCTGATGTGACAGTCAAAATATCCCTCAGAGCTAACTGTTACACTAGGGAAATCACGGTTTTCCAGTTTTCCATTTATGTTTTATGGGAGGGAGTGGAACTTAGTGTAATAATATTCAATACATAAATGTTAACACTTGTTTAAAGGTCCTTGAGTGAGTACCGCTATAAAATGCATTATTATTGCGTGTCATTTCACAAGAGCCTATAATTTCAGTGTGATAGAGCTACTATGTAAGTATAGTATTGCAAAACCATCAGGAAGGGTGTTAACTATTTAGCATGCAGTATGTGTTGATTGTTAAAACTTTAAAAACATCTCTGACTCAGCAGCAATTTTGGCAATTTTGATCCTGATGCATCTGTATAGGGCATCTTCCTGGAGAAAAACCTCTGAGATGCAATGAGGTCAAAAGGGGAAAACAGACTGTGATAAAGGTCAGGTTGTTTGGAGATCTTGTAGAAAGATTAATTTACAAATATGTCAAGTGCATTATCATGGAGGAAAACATTGCTATTTCTATTGGTTCTCTTCAGAGCTCTAGAATCAATTTACCACATAGTTGTTTCAGTGTGAAATTAGCATTACAAAGTGGCTTTACTGTAGGGCTTTGTGTCAACAAAGAGCTTAGGCTTCTTTTAGCAAGAAGCTTGTAAAAATTTAATTTACTCTTAGATTGCTTGATGTAGAGAATTACATTCCTACAGAGCTCCGAAAAATCTTTTTTCAGAGTTTTTCACAGCTGTATTCGAGTTGCAAGACTTGCCAAGTTTGCTATTTTCTGTGCAGCTCTATTAACTTATTACTATCTTTTGACATAAATTATGATTTCAAATTGTAAAGCTCTGGATGTCAGGGCCTTTACTAATTTGTTTAGTATGATATTCAGACCATTTCAAGACTCTTCCGTGGAATGATTTAATAAAGATTTTTTTGTGATGGTTAATGAGTTCATGGTGATCAATCCTAGAGACCTGTGTCTATTATAGATCGATGACATTCAATAGTCCTGCAGTGCTGGCATCATTTTGATAAAAAGGAGTCAAAGCAAGTGGGACTGTGGGCAGATTTTTAATACTTAGAACAATTATTCCATCAAAGTTTTCTTGTGTCCCTTCTGCCTTAGCCTTTGTAGGATAGCATGCTTGCTAATTTCTTGCTCATGAGGTAAGGAAATGAAGATTTTTGCTAGGTCCGTAGGATTATTAAGACTCTCAGGCCTGAAGCTATGCCTGGATATAGCCAGAAAACTCTCCCATAGCTTGCTCCAAGGAGCTGAGATAGAGCAGTACTTCCTTTGTAGGTCATGATTCTGGATAACTTGGAAGATGACCTCATTCATATTCTGTATTCTGTGTGAGACATTAAGAAGGTAGAGGTGGACAAGAAGGAAATTGTTGCTGCCTTTATGGAACAAATTATCTGAAAGCCAGTTTTCTCGAGGGCTTCATAGAAGCACTCAACTGGGGCACTTAACCCCGTCTAAGGCTGGTCAAGGAAGGCTTGCTGGGGGAAGTGTCTTTTGCATTCACTCCTAAAGGAGGTTATTCAATTAGAATTATCCAAACAGGATAGGGATGGGCTAGGAAAAATTTAAACAGGTAGTATGGAGGACTGACAGCATAAGTAAGCATGGCACCTTCAAAGTATCCTGAGAAGTTCCCTATGATGGGAACATAAAATGTGTGACAGAGATTTGTGGGAGATGGGTCTGGAAACTTTAGCAGGGGCCAGATCGTAAGGGGGCTTTGTAGACTTTGTAGGCTTTGTTTGGGCTTTATCATACAGGAAGTGAAAAGCCATGTCTTTTAAACAGGAGAGGGACATAATCAGTTCATATACTGTTGAAGTTTTGTAAAAGAAAAGATGAGCTGAAAGAGTGGCCATGGTGGAGGCGGGTGGGGTGGGGCAGGGGGTGGGGGGTGCCGGGAGAGAGAGAGAGATTTGAAAGACATTTAGGAGGTAAAATCAACTGGTTTGGTAATCAATTAGCAGTGGAAGGTGAAGGAAAGAGAAGAGTTAAGGATAACATCTATATTTGTTGATTTGGATAATAGAGGGGACAGTGGTGCTGCTTACTGAATGAGAAAATTTAATCGGAGAAGAAGGCATGGAGTAGGAGTGCAGACCTATGTGACTCTACTTCTCTCAAAACCAGAAATGGAAATGATGTATATGGCTCAGGGTCAGGTAATATGGTTATTTGAAAATGTAGTAAAGTGATTTAGAGCTTAGTCTTAGGTAAGAGATACAAGATGTCTGAGGTGACAGTTTTATAAATATGTAGAGTGCCCACTTGTTTGGCCTTAGTGTGGCACAGTGTGACCTGAGAGTGTTACGAAGAAGCAGCTGAGTTCTAGGGACACTACTGGTTAAATTCTACTTAGAAATTATACTTAGAACTCTCCTATGTAACCCTCCTATATAACCTGCTAACTGATGTCTGAACCTCCTGATAACTTCACTCCTTTAGGCAGTGCTTTTCACATCATGGGACACAACATATGAGAGATCATAGAAATTCAATGAGATATGAAAATCTGCTTGGGACTTCAGATATTGTCTCCAGTGATTGAATAAAAATAGGAGCTCACCTACTATGATGAGGTTTCTGTGTGTGTTAAAAGAAGGTTTTCATTACTTTTGAAAAGGTTATGTATCCTTGTTTTATGTTAAAACTTTGAGCTTTGTTAAATATGCAGAGTTCTCTTTCTTAGCATGGCCTACAGAGGTGCAACTACCTCCTACCTGACTTCACATCTACTCCCAAATGCCTAGTGAAGGCTTAATAATTTCAAAAAGGTACTTTAGAATTTCATTTGGTACCAGTCAGACAAATTTGTGAAAATTAAGCATAATAGGCAGAATCCCAGGGGTACTGACAGCTGTGTTAAGAGGTGATTCAAGGGCCAAACCTTAGAGTCCAGCATTGTTTATGGGTGTGACAAGAAAATGAAGCCTATCTTGGCTGGGATTAGCAACCACAGTTCTAGAGGAAGCAAGGTGGAGAAACTATATAGGGGGCTCCCTTTGTACATTTTATTTATTTTAAACGTCTCTATAAACTCTAGAAATTAAAACAACAATACCAACACAAAAGCATCACTTTTTCGACCAAAGTCCATTGCTATACTATTTTGTGTAAAGGGCTAGATAGTAAATGTTTTCAACTTTGTGGGCCACATAAGCCTCTGCCATAGACAATATGCAAACAAATGAGCATGGCTGTGTTTCAATTAAACTTTATTATGAACATTAAAATTTGAATTTCATATAACTTTTACATGTTGCAAAATATTCTTTATTTAAATTATATTGCAATATGCTTTAAAAGATACAGTTTTTAGTCTTTCTTAGTTTAAAATAAAATCTAGAAAAAATTTTAAGACTTCTATAACTTTTTTTGGTAACTGAATAATTTTAAAAGTAAGTGAAACATTTAGACATGCAAAATGGACTTTTCAGGAGAAGAAAATGGTAGCTTAACAGTTATTAGATTATTGTCCAGAATAATTTTTGACTTATAAGCCTCTGTTGACCATTTCATTGCCTCTTTTTTTGGAATATGCATCTTTTAATGTGTCCTATCTTATCTATCTTGTGTCTTGCATTTTCCCAGGGCAATGTTTTTCACAATTTTTAAAAAAAATACTGTAATCAATTTTCAAATAAAATTTTCCATGGGACCGCAGTATATACAAATAGCAGTGACAATAAAAGATAATAACTCTCCCATAAATACAAAGAAACAGTTAACCTAGTGCTCTAAAGGCTACAGTGATTTTGTATAACATTTATATGTAATTTTCTTGATCCTACATGCTTGTGTTTTTCACAGTGTTATATTTCTGAAATTGAGATGCCTTTTATAGTTGATGTCAAAAGAAACCTGTCAGCCACCAGGCCCAGGAATAAGTTGTAAGATGGGAACTTAGCAATACATAAAGGTATATACTCCTGTAACCTCAGCTGAATTATTTGCATTGGTTGCATCCCACAAGGTTGACTCTTAAATAAATTTAGTTTGTTGCTTGAAATTTCTTGGGATAAATTACTTTGTGATCTAGTTTTGAAAAAAAAACAGGTAATATTTAGTCTGAAGTTTGTCTGACATACTAAGCAATGTAATTAAAGTAGAAGTTGCTTAAGCTCAGCACTTTATTATGCCTTGAAATTATACTGCCTGTCCTACAGGTGAAGGTGTTATGAATGCAGCTTGTCGCTGTAACCCTATTCATAGCTCTGAAAGGCTGAGAGTGACTCAGAAGAATATTTTTGCTCTGAATATGAAGAATGCTTAGACTGAAACTTTAATTATGATGCTGAAGAAGAAAGTGGTAGGTGATTGCATGAATAAGTACATAATATTGTTAATTTCTAACAACTGTGTATAGTTAATGTAGTGCTTCTTTTTGGAAAGGCTATTGTTAAATTGATGGTAAATTCTATAACCAATATCACCTTAAAGCAAGTACGCATGATAAAGTATTATAAAACCATGATAATATCATATGTGGCTTATTATTGTTCCCTGAGTGTTGTACAACTCTGTTATGCTGTGATGAGACCTCATGCAAACAGGTATGTCAAAGATATGATGGGCTGTTAACTGAGCTTGGCCCACATATGGTGTAGTGACATGCTCACTAATGCAGTGCAGAGATAACAAATAACAGATCATAACAGGTTTAAATATGAGCAAAGAGATGTCAGCAGAAGCTTTCCTACATAGTGGATACTAAACAAGTAAGCCTGACAGCCCAGGATCACGTTTGGATGAATCTAGTGTGCTAAAATTAACATATAGTCATACATTTGAGAATGTGTGATTTTTTTGGTTCCTATCTATAAAATAATATTTTAAAATACATACATTTCAAATCAGAAGTTGGTGAATTCACTGAAATATTTCTAGAGAACACTAGGTGTTGGGGCTCACAGTGTGAAAACCACTGACTTAATTCTTCCCCTATCTTGGTTGTTCCTGATCTTCCCTTGTGTCCCTCGTTTCACCCATTTGTATCCTTAGAAAATGATCTCATATTCTACTTCATCTTTATCTTCATTGTCAACTCTCAGGTAGCAATATATGATGGAAGAAGCATGTACTTTGGAATCAGACAGACCTGGCTGGAATCCTAACTCTGTCACTCATTAACAATGTGATCTTAGGCAATTTACTTAATCTCTCTGAACCTCAGCTACTCTCATCAGTATAATGAGTTATCCTTATCTTAACATGGCACAGTATTATTATGAAATCAAAAATTCATTGAGTATTTACTCCGCATATTAGTCAAGGTTCTCCAGAGAAGTAGAACCAATGACACACACACACACACAGACACACACACACACACACACAATTTATTATAAGGAATTGACTTACATGATTATGATGGCTAGCAAGTCCAAAATCTGCAGTATGGGTCAGCTGGCAGGAAACCCAGGAGAGTCAATGTTCCAGTTTGAGTCCGAAGGCAGTCTGTTGGGGAATTTCGTCTTTCTCTGGGAGGCCAGCCTTTTTGTTCTATACAGGCCTTCAACTGATTGGATGAAGTTCACCTTTATTAGGGAGGGCAATCTGCTTTACCAAAAGTTTACTGATTTAAATGTTAATCTCATCCAAAAACACCCTCCCAGTTGACACATAAAATTAACCATCACTCTCTGTAAGCACTTTTCTATGCGTTAAGTGATAGCAAATAATGCCAGACATAGGGTGTCTTTAATAAATGGTAAGCACTGTTATCAGCAACAACAGGATTATTATAATTAGCACCTTTTCATCTTTCTGTCTGGGTTCTGAGAAAGTACCTCTCTTCTCTAAATTTATCCCTCCTTTCCTATGAATTAGATCCAGTGCTTTCTCTGAATTATGAAGGTCACACTCCTACAAGTGCCCCTTCCCAATTCCACATCTGTCGGCTTTCTTTGCCATTGACTTTTATCCCTAGCTTTTAAATTTACAGGCATATGTCAGTTAACAATGGGAATGTGTTCTGGGTAATATGTCCTTGGGCAATTTTATCGTTGTGAGAATACTATAGAGTATACCTACACAAGCCTAGATGTTGTATAGCCTACTACACACCTAAGCAATGTGACATAGTCTTTTGCTTCTCGGCTACAAACCTGTATGGTTGTTACTGTACTGAATACTGCAGGCAGCTGTAACACAGTGGTATTTGCATATCGGAACATGTCTAAACACAGAAAAGGTGCACTAAAAATACTATGTAATGATCTCATGGGACCACCATTGTATATGCAGTCTGCTGTAGACCGAAATGTCATGCAGTGCATGACTGTATCTTAAATACTCAAAGTATCACCTTTGTTCGTTTGTCCCCTTGTGTGCATCATCCCAACGTGGAATTTCTCTGTTGCTTAGGGCCGGCATATTAGTTTGCTAGGGCTACCATACCAAAATACCACAAATTTGGTGGCTTAAATAACAGGAATTTATTATCTTACAGTTTTGAAGACTGGAAGTATAAGATCAAGGTGTTGGCAGGATTTTCTTCTAAGGGCCATGAGGAAGAGTCTATTCCATGCCTTTCCCCTACCTTCTGGTGGTTTGCTAGAAATCCTTGGCATTCTTTGACTTGCAGAGGCATCACCCTGATCTCTGTTTTCATCTTCACATGGCGTTCTCCCTGTGTGCCTGTCTCTGCGTCCAGACTTCTTTACTATTAATATAAGGATACCAGTCATATTGGATTAGGGTCTACTTTAGTGACCTCATTGGAATGTTATTACCTCTGTAAATATCCTATCTCTAAATAAGGTCACATCCTTAGGTACTGGGGGTTAGGACTCAAACATACCTTTTTTTGGGGAAACACAATTCAACCTATAACAATCAATAACAGTCTTTAGGAGCAGAATGAGATATGGAAGTAATTTGAAACCATAAAGTATATACATGTAGGGAGTTAATCTATGAAACCTTTTGAAAGCCATATGTACCTCATGTATAGTGGTCCATAAATAGCATGGAGACACTGCAGGGGATGGTAAGTGATACAGGAACAATCCAAGAGGGTCATAAGAAAAAGGACCTTTTGCTCTTGAGAGGACTGAAGAATGACTTTCCATTTATGAAATTTTGATACATGTCCACTAAAAATAGGATGAAGGCCAAACATTAGGAAGAATATTTTGATAATGGAGAAGGTCGCATATAAAAACATTTTATTGAGAACAATTAAATAATGTTGGCTGGAAGTTTTAGGGTGATCATCTTTAGGACTCAGAAAAAGAGAAGAAACGTTATTAAAGAATGGTCCCTGAACAAGTATAGACACCCTCACATTTGCATTGCATTTACTATAGAATTGAAAAATGTTTTGACATTTTTTTTTGGCTTTTAATATATTTGACCAGGAGTAACAGCTAAGCAACACTTGTTTGCAATCAGTGTCCTCATGTGGGCTCTAGACATATCATGTTTGTGTAATTAATTGACACATTAATTTGTTCAATTTCTGCTCTGTTCCAGGCACTGAACAACATGATGGAGATAAAAGATAAATATTACACCTACATTGTCCTCAAGAAGTTAGTCTTCTGAGGGAAAGAAATTAGCAAACAAATTGTAATGTCAATTATGTGCCATGTTCCATGCTGGGCACAGGGGATACAGTAGTTTAAAAAATACAAGATCTATAAGGTGTTTCTTCTTGTAGACGTTATAGTCTAGGGTGCTTGGAAACATGGGGGATTGGCAGACAAGTAAATACATATTTTGTGGTAAAGGCTCAGGTAGAAGAAGTACAGGATAGAATAGAGCGCACCATGGGGAATTAATCTAGACTTCAGAAAGGCTCACACATATATAATTTATGTGTGACTATTTCAATGCGTTTGAGGTTTCTTGGAAATAGAGGTTAGGTTTTATTTTAAGGAAGTTACCATTTTTTTTTTTTTTTTTCAGTGTGATGTGGTTGAACCAAAGAATGCCATGTCCAGTGATGGTAATAAGATAATCTTTTTAAAAATTAAGAGCCACCTAATAAATCAATCGTTTCATTCAGCGGGAGCTCCTGCACAGTTCAAAAAGAAGAGAATCTGGCACAACGTTTCCTTTAAAGTTCATTTTCCCAGAGTGTGAATGGAAGCAAGAGATTATAACATTTTGAGGTCAAAAAAATTCTGAAATGCGTCTAAAAATTATTTTATCCAAATTATCATGATTTGTGCTTTTAATGACCTGATTGCAAAGATGAACATTTTGAATTCTTAAATTGCTTATTAGGATTGGTTAATTAATCAATTATCTTTTACTGTATGTTTTGCTATTGGAAAAAATAGCAACTTAAGTGTTTTGCAGACCTTAGGGATATGTTGCTTTTATGAAAAAAAAAAGACATAAATATTAAGTAAAAGGGATTTAAAGCAAGGCTCTTGCAGTAGGGTCTTATTAATTCCTTGGTAAACCTTGAGCCAATTGTAGTCTATGTTCTCTGCCTCTATCTTGCACCTTCCTTCTGGGATTCACTGTGGGAATGGGGGATTGTTAATCCGGGGGTGCTGTCCAATCCTGCCTCTCTCAAGCTTTGCTATTGATCTCCCTCCCAGTGATAATAAAGCTTCAAGAAAATGAAAGTAGCGTTAGTATTGGTCCTCAAACTCAAGAACAGGATGAAACTTAAATCTTGAGTTATGCAATTGTGTCTACATACATTCCCCTGCTCCCTAAAAAGAGAGGTAAAGAAGATGCTAACTTTACCTTTTGATTTGCAGTACTTAACAATTTGTTTTCTTGAGGGTTAAGTAATAGCAGTGGAAGAAAAAAGGGTTAAAATGACACCAAGAACCCAATTCCATGTGTAGTTTGAAAGTGGGAAATCAGCTGCCACTGGGAAGTCTGAATCCAATGCCATGATGTTCTTTGAATCCTTCTGAGAAATAATCATGCGTAGCCATAACATACCTGTATAACAGAGCAGAGAACATAAACAAATGAAGGTGAAGGGAAGATTAAGACAGAAGAGAAAAATTCCAGAATTGACTGATCATTTTTATATGTTTAGATGATTTCAGGCAGAATCCTAGAGACCAACTTTATCACAATTGAATTTTAAAAATCATCAGCTTTGTCATTGTGATGCAGCATCAGTTTCAGTATTATCCTTGGAGTATTAATTCTTAATCATCTTCATCTTAGAACATTTTTGAGGTCACTTCTAGTCTCTATTTCACCAGTGAAGAAACAAAAATCCCCAAACTATATCAGGTGGAGTTACACAGTATTTTTTTTTTAATGTTGGGGAAAGTCGATTCAAGGCAGTAACTTGCAAGCTAGTGTTAGAAAGGATTTAATAAATAGTGGTTTTTCTGTACACATAGTGAGAGGTCATTACATCATTTGATTGTTGAAAGTCATAAGGAAGTCTAGCATGCGCTTTGCCTGTAGTGGTTCATGCCAGGCAGATCCCTGACTGTATAACCCAGAGCTTATGAGAGGATTTATGTCCCCAAAGAGAAATGTTACCTCCACCTTTCAGTAAACACTTTAGCAAAGAAAAATCAAGTACTTTAATTCCAAATCTTGAGTTAATTCCAGAATAACAATGATGGCTCGGAAAAATATGGGTATTTCTCTGTCAAAGGACAGAGAAACCTAGTAGAGAGTGTTTACTTTGGGTCCTAGTGATGGTATCTGAACAAGCTAGGTGAACAAAGAGCCTCAATAAGGGATTTTGAGGTCTAGAAAAAGAGAGGAAATACCAAACAAATGGAATAATTATAAAATAAATACCAGCAAAGTTAAATCAATATATCATGTGGGAGATATCCTTATATCACTCATGTGATTTCTATTTTGTTTCTATATTAGGCCAAAGAGAGGTGGAACTTGCTTTCCTTTTTCCCTCTCAGCTACGAATGGACATGCTTAAAACTGTTTCTCTGCTTCTGTTCTCTAAAATGTGATTGTCTAACAGTAACCGTGATGACGTTTTGACAGTTGCACAAGTTTCTTTCTTTAAGCTTTTAAAAATGCCAGCCAGTAACCCAGTGGCATTTCTACCATAAAATCTTAAGGCCAATCCATTTCCCCTCTTCCTTATTTTCTTGGTTTCAAATATATTTTTATTGCCAATGGAAATAAAAATCCTAAATTAGAGAGCAATGGCATCCCTTGTCTTATGAATAAAGAGCTCCTAAATGTGAAGTTATACAGGATGCAGCAATTTATAGGGTAGTTAATCATTCTTCTTTCTAGCCAGTTGTTCCAGCTACAGTTTTGTGGCTCTTGTTAGTGGCTCCATTCCCAGATAGAATAAAAATCAAACCAAAATCATGGAAAGGAACTCTGAGGATGCTTCTCTAAAGTAGATGGGCATCAACTGTAAATCACAATGCTTTGTATCTTCTGTTATCTTTCAAGATGGGTGGGATTTTTTTTTGTAGCATTACTTATTATTGCCTCTCAAGTGCTTAAGTCTTTGAAATCCAAGTCATGTGAGTGAATTAGATAACAGCTGTTAGAAGTGGCCTTTCAATGCCAATGGTACACATTCCTTGGTTTCTTTACGATACTATTGCTCTTACAACTTTTATCTGAAGTCATAAATTCATAGTTGTCCCAGAAGTTAAGTTCCTTGCTTCTAGAGGACAGAAAACAATTTACACAACTCATGGTGCATGTCACCAGTCCTTAGATCTCATGAAATATGCATGAAATCTTAAATCACTTGCTGTAGCCACCCAGCCATTAACATATTTGAAAGACTATAGTGTATCAGTCACTATAATGAAAATTTTGATTTCACCAGTTCTAGGAGTGAAAAATCAAATGTTTAGTAAAACTTTCTAAAATTAACACTGACAGTTGATTTCTGTATGCTACTGTTCTTAATAATAGCTTTATTGAGATATAATTCATATTCAAAACAACTTACCCATTTAAAGCATACAATCCAATGATTTTTTAGTATCTTCAAAGAGTTGTCTGTCACCATAACCAATTTTAGAACACTTTCATCACTGTAAAAAGAAACTCCATTCCTATTAGCAGTCATTCCTTATTCCAAATCCCCCTGGTCGCCCTAGACAACTACAAATGTACTTTCCATCTCTATAGATTTGCCTATTCTGGAAATTTTATGTAAATAGAACAAAGTGTTCTTTGTGACTGGCTTATTTCACTTAGCATATTTTTTTTTTAAAGATTCATCCCTGTTGTAGCATGTATCAGTGCATCATTTTTTATTTTTTTAGAGACAGGGCCTTGCTCTGTTGCCCAGGTTGGAATGTGCAATGGCATGATCATGGGTCACTGTAGCCTTGAAGTCATAGGCTAAAGCGATCCTCCCACCTCAGTCTCCCGAGTAGCTGAGACTACAGGCTTGCACCACATGACTGGCTAATTTATAATTTTCTGTAGAGACAGGGTCTTATTATGTTGTCTAGGTTGGTCTCAAACTCCAGGGCTCAAGTGGTCCTCCTCCCACAGCATCCTAAAGTGCTGGGATTATAGGTGTGAGCCACAGCACCTGGCTTGCATCATTCTTTTTATTGTTGAATAATATTCCACTTGTAAGAATATGTATTTTATTTATCCTTTCCCCAGTTGATAGATATTTTGATTGTTCCTAATTCTTGTCTATTATAAATAATGGTGCTATGAACATTTGTGTACAAGTTTTTGAACAGACATACATTTTCCTTTCTTTTGGGCATATACCTACGAGTGTAATTGATGGGCCATATAGTAACTTTATGTTTAATATTTTGAGGATTTTTCAAACTGTTTTCCAAAGTGGCTGCATCATTTTAAATTCCTTCCACCATTGTGTGAGTGTTTCAATTTCTCCACATATTTGCAACACTTACTATTATCTACTCTTAAAAATTACAGCCATCCTACTGGGCACGAAGTGGTATTTCAGTGTGAGGTTTTTTTTCCTTTTTTTTTGCTAATGTTTGTGGATTTTCTTTTCATTTTCTTGATGGTGTCCTTTGAAGCACAAAAGTATTTAATTTTGATAATTTCCAATTTATTTTTTGTTATTGCTGTTTGTGCTTCTGGTGTTGTATCTAAGTATATGCTACTTAAAAAAATTAGTTGTAATATGGCAAATTGGATACATGTGTAGGCTTTGGTGTCACAATCCTAATTTTAAAATTCGAACTCTGCCCTTGACAAATTAATTAAGCTTCCTTAGCCTCAGTTTCTCAACTGTAAGATGGAGATATTACCAAGACCTAGCTCTTGAATTGTTGTGGGTATCAGATGAAATAATGTATGTGAAATATTTAGAATTTTGCAGGTCTGTGGTAATGAATACTAATGTTAGCTATCATTATTGTTATAATCCCAATAATAAATTCTGGTGCTTTCAAAATTAAACCAAAACCAAGCAGTTAATATGAAGAAGCATGTAATAATGTACAGACATAATGCTTTATAGACAACATTGAATTTGGCTCTCATGAACATCAGGAATAATGGTCATGGAGTTATTATCTCCAGCAGGAACTGTAATTGAGAGATCTTCAGAGCTTTTTCCAAGGCGATATCGCTGGGAAATAATACAGACAAGGTTACAAGCTAGGACTGTGTTTTCTTCTTAAAATCTTTAGTTCGGTTTTTTCAGTAACAGATTTGTAGTAGGCATCAGCTGACTGGGGATTTATATTCTTCAAGTTGAAATATTACCTTGTTGAGAAAGAAACTATGTGTGAGACAACCATGTTGAGAAAGAAAAAGTGATTTTATAGAAAATTAATATTGATAGTGAGCATTATATGAAAATCATGAAGTTAGAACATATTTGGCCAGAAAATTTACATTAGTAGTTACCCATACCAATTAATGCATTATAATTACACGTACCTTTTCTTTAATGAAAAAGAATTCTTTCCTTCCAAAGTTATGCATGCTGTTGTTAAACATTAGAGAATATAGAGAAGCCAAAAAGAAAATATCTTTTTTGATATTTTCTTAATATACTTCTGTTCCTAATAATGTTTATATTTTAGAAGCATCTCATGAAATGGGTAGATCAATTTTCTATTTAATGTTTGGATTCATTAGGCATGAAGTTAGCCAATTAATTTCCATTAGGGTGCCTGTATGGTTGTAAATCCTGGACCTCCAGAAGATTTTTCAGTATTGGTTTGTAGTCTTTTGTTTAGCAGCAAATAATTAGTTCTCCAGAGCTTCTGAAATTAATTGACCACTTTAATGGTGTTTACCTACCTAGAGAAAGAAAAAGAACTTCTGCAAGTCCCTTGGTAAAATTAAGCCTCATGAACAATTAACTCAAATATACACATGGCTTATCTTTAGCGAGCATATACTCCCTAAAGTTGATTAAGCTGACCAAGTGGTTGTTGCTTATAAATTCACCATTTTACGGAGAAGAAGCAAACACTGCTAAATACCTTGTGGAATCAGAGGAGGGGAAATTAGCAACTTGACCCCAATACTGTGATTTTAAATTGAATTCTTGAAGCCTACAAGTTTTACACAGGACTTTGGAGAGCTGGATAGTATCACTTTGTCAAGTCTTACTTTTATTATGATTCTTTGAGAAAAATACATCTGACTAAATAACTCTGAATCTAAATTGGATAAAATAACTGTGACATTCAAAATGTTATTTATGATTTTAGAAAAATATCCTTATAGACACTAGATGAGTTTTATTCTCAAATCAATCCTCCCCATCATAGTCACTTATCAAAATAACTAAAGCAAAGTGGTAGAGCTGTGATCTAGAAGTTTGGGATTTATGATCACAATCTTTTCCAATGAGTCCCCTTTTTCCTCTGCCTGCCTTCAACATTTGTTTTGTTTTTTTTTGTTGTTTGTTTAGGACTATCTAGATTGTGTGGCCTATTTCAAACTCATGGCAAATACATTGGATGATGGGAAAATTTTTAATGTATTTGAATTTGTCTACACAAACTAGAGTAATCTCTATTAATTCCTCAAGTGTTAATTATTTCATGCAAAAAGGAAAAAGGCTATTAGTCTTTAAGTGTATTAGTATGTCAGTATTTGGGAGAAGTGTCATGCTACTAGTGGTTTGAATTTGCTATTTTATTTTATTTGCCTAGTCAAATAAAAAGTAATGTTAAATACATGGAAGCATGATTGTTTTCTACACTAAAAATCATTTTGATTTGAAAAGATCTGATATCCATGACCTTCATCTGAAGTTTTGGCAGATGAAAATGTCAGATGCCTCTGTTGGATTAATAAAAGGCAAATGTCAAATCAAAAAATGAGTATAAGCTTTAATTATATGACTTTAGGAGGATATGTTATGAAAATCAAAGCTTTAATAGTGATTATAATTGGCAAGTTCTTTTTTTATAAGGAATTACAAGTCACTCTACACAAAAATTGGAATTTTTGTCCTAAGAAATGAAATTTACTATAGTTTCATCTGTGTGTGTGTGTGTGTGTGTGTGTGTGTGTGTGTGTTTAAAAAATCAAGTGATAGGACTTTTCCTCAATAAAATCTGAAATCTCTTATAGTTAAGTGAGCAGAACAGTGTATCTAGGATGCTAGACTTTTTTTTCAAAGTTAGTTTAAAACTTATAAATAGTAAAATCTGTATGCCTTAGGGATCTCTGTTTGCTATCCCATAATGAATGATTAATTAGTTTCTGTTAGAAATAGCCAGAACTAGGCTGGGTGTGGTGGCTCATGCCTGTAATTCCAGGACTTTGGGAGGCCAAGGCAGGAGGATCTCTTAAGCCCAGGAATTTGCAACCAGCTTGGGCAGGCTGGTGAGATCCTATCTCTACAAAAACAAACAAACAAACAAAGGACAATAAGAAAGAAAGAAATAGCCAGAGCTTTGAACAAAATTTCTAAGTACACCAATGTAAAAGTCCATCAGCAGTATGTAGTGGCTATGAATGGAAGTTACGAATGAAGGAGAAGGATAAGATGAACTAGAGGTGAGAGGAGAAGACAGCAGGGGCAAGTGAAAGGCAGAGCCGAGTTTATTGCTTTTTGTTTATTCCAGGTGTGTCTGCTTTGTCTCATGAAACACCTGGATGATCATTGATTTCTAGTGGAAGAAATGCTGAAAAGTCCTTACTGTGCATTTAAACATTCTAGGTTTAATATACTCAGGTTTTTCAAAAGAAAATGTGGCTGGAGTTTTGCACTAACTAACATTTCATAAAGTGTCTAGGTATAGATGTCTGTTTTTTTTTTTTTTTTTTTTTTTTTTTGTATTTCTAAGACTGGTTTGAGGTAGGCATGGAGAATTCTTTGATGGGACATAATTTTCTTTTCTTTTCTTTTCTTTTTTTTTTTTTTTAGACGGAGTTTTGCTCTTGTTGCCCAGGCTGGAGTGCAATGGCACAATCTCGGCTCACCGCAACCTCCACCTCCCAGGTTCAAGCAATTCTCCCGCCTCAGCCTCCCGAGTAGCTGGGATTACAGGCATGTGCCACCACGCCTGGCTAATTTTTTTTGTATTTTTAGTAGAGACGGGGTTTCTCCATTTTGGTCAGGCTGGTTTCGAACTCCTTACCTCAGGTGATCCACCCACCTTGACCTCCCAAAGTGCTGGGATTACAGGCGTGAGCCACCGTGCCCGGCCTGATGGGACATAATTTTCATTCAATTTTATTGATTTAACCTCACAAACTAAAATATTTCCTTAAGATGACTCTGTGGTCATTGTTGGGCAGCGTAAGCTTAATGGATTTTAGTTATCATAATTTACCTTAAACCCAATTTCTATTTCAGGATATAAATAGAGGTTTATTGTGGTGAATCTTCCAGGAAATACTAAGGGATACTAACAATTATAGATGGTGAACTTAAGTCTTTATATTACTGAATTTGTTTGGTTTGATGATGCTAAGCTATGGCATTCTTGCTAATCAAAACGGTGTGTCATGGTGTAACATAACTTATTAAAATGGGCACAGATAACACAGGAAGCTTTTTATAAAAGCAGCTCACAAATTATGTTACTTTGAACTGAACTGTCCATTTATGGGAATGGTCACTGGGTTGTAGATATGGACCAAAAGAGTTACGTTTATATTTTTTAAAAGAGATTGAGGAGATTTATTTTTAAATTTCTTGAAAATGCCTTTTTTTTGGTGTGGTATTGACAGTGAAATTCTGCTCATTTGTAAATATAGTGTCATATTTTAATAATTTCAAACATATTGAAAATGCAGAATTTATTAATAGTGGGAGCATATTTTCCTTTTTACTAAATGTTCTACAGGTTCTTTTCTTTCCATCCACACACAGTGCCATTACCCTTATTCTAAGCCTTTCAAACATCTGGCAGTAAGTGATCTGCTGCACTTAGCTGTTTCCAGCTGAGCTGATTTTTAAATTTTCAGAAAATTTGTGAGCTAATTGTTAAACATGGCCATTGTTAAAAATTAAATTATTTCAACTTATAATTAAATAAATTATATTAAAACAAAAGTATTAAAAACTCAAAAGTTGGCTGGGCGCACTGGCTCACGTCTGTAATCCCAGCACTTTGGGAGACCGAGGTGGGTGGATCGCCTGAGGTCAGGGGTTCGAGACCAGCCTGACCAACATGGAGAAACCCTGTCTCTACTAAAAACATAAAAAAATAGCTGGGCATGGTGGTGCATGCCTGTAATCCCAGCTACTCAGGGGGCTGAGGCAGGAGAATTGCTTGAACCCAGGAGGTGGGGGTTGTGGTGAGCCGAGATTGCGCCATTGCACTCCAGCCTGGGCAACAAGAGTGAAACTCTGTCTCAAAAAAAAAGCAAAACAACAACAACAACAACAACAACAACAAACCAAAAACGAAAAGGAAACAAATGAACAAAAAAAACAAAAGTTATCACTTCCTAGTTATTTTACATTTTACTATTGTCTATGCTATTAAGGTTATTTGCCTTCATTGTATTTGAAAGGTGGACTATATTCTATTGTACTTTCATTGCACTATATTCTAATATGCAACCGTGTATCCCTTCCCAACTCTGTGTTCAATGACTTTATATTTGGTTGCTTTAAAATGGTGACGATGAGAGTATTTATATCATAGAAATTGGCAAATGCTGTAAGTCAGTTTTTGTTTTTGTTTTTGTTTTCCGGAGAGGGGATTGTTAAATATTTGCCTGCATGCAACACCACTACTTGGAGTCTGCTATCTTTTGTTCTTCCTGCTTTCAGGCTCGTCTCCCAGCTCTGTGTCTAGCACAACCCCGCATACCAAATTTTCTTAAATAGGGAAAGCTGAACATGGTAAAAGAATAAATGAAGTCAAAAGAATGTGGAAAAATCTAGGCTTTGCCATTTAGTAAAGTTTAGCATCTCTAAGCCTCCATTTCCTTATCAATAAAATTGGGCAATGATCCCTTTTAGTTCTACCCATTTAAGAAGATTTTCAAATGAAAACCACAACCTGCTCATGTTTATGAAGGCACTTTGGAAAGCGCTAAATACACAGTTTTTTATTAGTAGTAAACACTTACTTTACCTTTTCACTTCTTGGCTTTAGTTTACAAGGGCTCATAATCTAAATTAGATCATAAATTGCTGTCCCAGATTTTTTTACAGCCTAACTGCCACCTGTATGTTCGACTTTCCTTCTGTTCTTTATGTTAGATACTGGGATAGTATGCACCAGGTGGGTGTGCCATCACTTTCTCAGACGATGTCCACTGAAGACCCTGCATGATTGTGGCATTCATTTTCCTGCTGTATTCAGACTGGCCTCAACTATTTTCTTTATTGCTCTCCAGGAAAAATTACAAATGAATCAGACTGGGCAATGAAGGCTAAACCTAATTATCGCTCTTTGTTAAAGACAGCTCTTGTTAAAATGCAGATATTGCAAATTAATGGAAAAAATATGACATAGTAAACCATACTCACTTATTAATATCTTAGTAAGGAATAATTGATGAAGTTACTTAAACTTAGAGCCCTAATTCAGTTAAGTTTTAATGAAGGACAAGTTGTAGAGATATCGAGAACCCAGGGCAGGCGCCTACTGAATAAATTCCAGACCAAGGAAGTATAAAGAAGGACCTGGACCCTTAGGGTGGGAGCAATGAGGTTGGATATGAGGGCCGCCTGTGAAGTTTTGCCCCAGAACAGTGTCAAAATATTTGCATTTGGCATAGCCCTTTCTCTTTTTGTTCTGAATGGCTTTGCTAAAATATTTTTTCTATTATGAATCTATCTTGCTTCTCAGATATTGCTAAAGCACTCCCTTTTGAATTTTGGTGCTTTAACATGCATTTTGATACATTACCAAATAAGGTCTGAGTGACACAAATTTTAGAACTCTCCAGAGAAAAGAAAGATGCTGAGGGAAAAAGCATAGGTTTGGGACTCACTAAATCCCAGTTCAATTCCTTTCTTTAATAAATACATTCAATTTTACCTGAGAAAGCTCTCATGCTCTCAAATTTTATTTAGAAATTTCTCTTTGTACATGATTGATTTCACAATCCTTCTGCCTCCTCTTCTACTTTCTTCTTTCTAGATTTTCCTATCTTTATGAAGATTATTCTGCCTTATCCTCAACAGTTAGAAACAGTATTTTTGAAAATCACTAGGGTATCCTGCATAGTGATTTCCCATGCCAACTTTACTAATTTCCATTATAAATTATTATTTATTGATGCCTAGAGGGCAGATGAGTGTAGCTGCTATGGAGTGAGGAGACAAAACATAAGAAAGTTATGATCCTATCCTCAAGTAATGATTCAGACATGATAATTAAGTCAACAAATTGATAGAAACTTGTCACTAACTCTCTGGCTATAGTCATTCTTTCAATGAATAGCTCATTACTGAGTATACTGTGCTACAGTAACAAAATTATATAAGGCTGTTGATTAAGTGTTGATTAAGTGCATGTCTTATTCAGAGTTTTTTTATATTTGAAATGGAAGAGGCTGGACTTCAGTAATTTGCTATAAACTGCTAGTATATGATTATTTGGGGGCAGTTATTTTTTTAAAGAATAATTAAAATATGGAATGTTTAGCAGTTTGTTTTTTACCTGGGAAAAACCACACTATTATTCCCAATCCCTTTGACAAAGTGACAGTCACATTAATTCAGAGATATTGATGTTTTATACAGGTGTAGCCTGTAAGAGATGAAGCCTGGTATTTATAGAAATTGACTTATTTTATTCTCATATTTACATGTGCATAATTTTCCATATGCCAGAAAATTTGAATAGTATCAGATTCCAAATCTGTATTGGAGACCAAATCAAGTGAATATCTGTTCTTCCTCTCTTTATTTTAGCTGGACCAGACCAATTTTGAGGAAAGGATACAGACAGCGCCTGGAATTGTCAGACATATACCAAATCCCTTCTGCTGATTCTGCTGACAATCTATCTGAAAAATTGGAAAGGTATGTTCATGTACATTGTTTAGTTGAAGACAGAAATTCATATTATTAATTATTTAGAGAAGAGAAAGCAAACATATTGTAAGTTTAATTCTTATATTTAAAAATAGGAGCCAGGTATGGTGGCTAATGCCTGTAATCCCAACTACTTGGGAGGCCAAGATGAGAGGATTGCTTGAGACCAGGAGTTTGATACCAGCCTGGGCAACATAGCAAGATCTTATCTCTACACAAAATAAAAAAGTTAGCTGGGAATGGTAGTGCATGCTTGTATTCCCAGCTACTCAGGAGGCTGAAGCAGGAGGATTACTTGAGCCCAGGAGTTTGAGGTTGCAGTGAGCTATGATTGTGCCACTGCACTCCAGCCTGGGTGACAGAGCAAAACCCTCTCTCTCTAAAAAAAAAAAAAAAAAAAAAAGGAACATCTCATTTTCACACTGAAATGTTGACTGAAATCATTAAACAATAAAATCATAAAAGAAAAATAATCAGTTTCCTAAGAAATGATTTTTTTTCCTGAAAAGTACACATTTGGTTTCAGAGAATTTGTCTCATTAGAGACCATGAGATGGATTTTGTGAAAACTAAAGTAACACCATTATGAAGTAAATTGTGTATATTTGCTTTCAAAATCTTTATAGTTGAATACAAATGTACTCCCTGGGAAGTCTTAAGGTAATGGCTACTGGCTATCAAACAAATGTAAAAATTGTATATTTTTGAGTACCTATTACATGCCAGGTAGAATATCTCCTCTCAGCTACTCTGAGTGGAAAGCATCATTATCTCTATTTTACAGAAAAGCAAACTGAGGCTCAGAAAGATGATATACTTTGCCAGTTAATGAATGATGGAACCATGATTCCAGCTGAGGTCTGTATTGCCTTGCTCTCTAGGAATGGTAGTCTCCCCCATAAAGAATTTCTATTTCCTTTCCAGTTAAAAGGTTAGGACCCTTTTGATTGCCAGTGACAGAAACCCAATTAACTAGTTAAAGTAAATAAAAAGAAGGAATTTATTGGCTCATGAAGCCTGAACTGTGTGAAGACCTAGGTGGAAAACTGGACTTAGGAACTCAATGAGACCAAGGACTCAAATGCCAACTGGTGGCATTTGCCTTATGCTGGTTTTATTTTCTCAGACTGGACCAGCTTTCTACATAAAGTGGGTCCCTGGTTAGAACTCTTTGCTCCTATCTTTAAGGACCACGAAAGAAGGAGCCCTTTGTCGTTGGCTAAATGTGAAAAATCCCAGAGACTCTTGAGTCACAATGCTTACCCCTTGGGCCACTCATAGTCTAGAATGAGCTAGGCTGAGTCTCGTGCCAACAGCACAGGCCTGATGCCAGATAAAAGAGAGAGTGAAGGGGGATAAAAGATAAGACATAGCTACTAAATTATTGCACCAAAGTAAAAACATTGAGTTGACTTGCAATTTGTTTCTTTTAATTAAATTCATTTCCTTTTTTTGGCATTTTGAAGGCAAAGTAAGATATTAAACTTCATTTTTATTGATTTTATTCAAAGAATTAAGCTAGCGGGAGTAGCAGATTCACACTTCTAAGATCAAGGGCCAGCTTCTATTATTGAACACTTGGTGTGTGCAAGTGCCATGAGGTAGGGATACTTTGTTTTGTTTTTTATTTTTTATTGGGTTCGATCTCTTTTGTTTATGATGTATCCCCAAGTGCCTAGAATAGGGCCTGGCATATGGTATATACTCAATAAATATTTGTTGAATGAATCCATGATGGAATGAGAAATGGCTAGCATTACATAGAAACCTGTAGCATTGCTGGAGAGATAAAATATATAAACATAATCCATTGCAGGTATATTGACAAGTTCAAAATAATATAATGGATATTGAATATCTAAGTTTTTGTTGTTGTTGTTGTTGTTGTTGCTGTTGTTTTTGAGACAGAGTCTTGCTCTGTTGCCCAGGCTGGAGTGTAATGGTACGATTTTGGCTCACTGCAACCTCCACCTCCTGGATTCAAGTGATTCTCCTGCCTCAGCCTCTCGAGTAGCTGGATTTATAGGCACCCGCCACAACGCCTGGCTAATTTTTGTATTTTAGTAGACGTGGAGTTTCGCCATGTTGGCCAGGCTGGTCTTGAACTCCTGACCTCAAATGATCCGCCCACCTTGGCCTCCCAAAATGCTGGGATTATAGGTGTGAGCCACTGTGCCCAGCTTTGAATATCTAAGTTTTAATTGGATGCTAAGGGAATGATTAATCAGAGTAGGGCTGGGTTAATTGAAAAATGTGATACATTTGTATTTATGGCCAGATAGAGAACACGAATCTGAATTTGCAGAAGTATCTTGGCTTAACATTTTTTTCTTTCCAGTTTTCACTGTATCCCCTATGTTGATTCAATTTAAAAAATATACCTATTTTACTTCAATTCAACAATGCTATGCCAGTACAAACCCATACATTCTATTATTTTTGTTTTGTTTTGTTTTTGTATCTCTTCACCCTGTTACTTCTTTTCTTATAAAATTGGTATTTGAAATTTATTGAAATATTTTGGAAGAGTGACATGCCATTTTTGGTACTTTGTACCTCTGCACCCTTGGGAAGTGACCCTGGCTTCATATTTCATAACTGCCTTGTGACCATGGCCCTCAAGTGGTTGCCAGATGGTTGAAGAACATTAACCTATCTGGTTCAATTTTGTGACCATGGATTGAATCCTCTACATAACTGCAGTGTGCAAACCACATATCCATTCCAAGATTGTAGTCAGGATATGAACTTTTTAAGAATAAAACTTCTTCCCTTCTGATCTGGGCCTGGTATGTGGTCCTACTAGAACCACATCACCTACTCTTGGTGCTAACAATTTGTGGCACCAAGTTGTTCAAGTTTCACCCATTAAAAGAAATTTCCTGAACTTGCCTTCTCCTCAGGTAACTACCCCATTTTTTTTTCTTTCATAGCTAACATTCTCTGCTCTCTTAGTCTCTCTACTTCACTTTCATTTACATCTCAGCTCCTGAAGTATGGTTTCCACCATGTTCCTAAAACTTCATTGCCCAGGGTCACTAGAGACCTCTTGTAAAATATAACGACACCTTTCTACATTACTTAGGTGTGGACCACTTTTTCACATTGAACCCATTTTGTTGGTTTATGTACACACCCCTTCCTTGGCTTTCCCATCTGATCCATTTCTCCTTTGATGGAGAAGGTGAGTCTGCTCCATATTTAGCTTCTTACTCTGAGTAACCAAATGTTATGGATGGGAGGTTAGCTCTGTGTGTGAGAGAAAGGTGGAGAAGAGTGTGGGGAGGGAAGTAGATGGGAAAAGGTAATTAGGCTTTATAGAAAGGCTGTCATTAGCAAGCTTCTAGGGGATGCCAAGATCCATGCTCAGAGATTGCCAGGCTTGTCTTCAAATCTGAACTGTATATTACTCCTTTATGTTTTTTGTTTGTTTGTGTTGTTTGTTTTTGAGAGAGTCTCGCTCTGTCGCCCAGGCTGGAGTGTAGTGGTGTGATCTCAGCTCACTGCAAACTCTGCCTCCTGGGTTCAAGCGAATCTCAGTCTCGTGAGTAGCTGGGACTACAGGCGTGTGCCACAATGCCTGGCTAATTTTTGTAGACACGGGATTTTGCTATGCTGGCTGGTCTTGAACTCCTGACCTCAAGTGATCTACCTGCCTTGGCCTCCCAAAGTGTTGGGATTAGTGGCGTGAGCCACTGCCCCGGCCTATTACTCCTTTAGAGTGATTTAGGGCCATGTTTACTTATGGTAACTTGACAGTAATGGGAATAACAATTGATGAAATGTAAAGCCTTTATCTAATTGTTTACCTAGTTCTTGCTTGTGGTTCATGAAATTTTTCATCTCTGTACAGTTTGAAAATTAAGATGATAATATTTAGAGATATTTTATTCCTTTGTGAAGAGAAAAAAGGCTTTTATTAACAGAAATCAGTGGCAATAACTTAATAAATACAATCAGCTGGTGTTCCTATAGTATTTTAAAAGAAAACAGAAAGTTTGCTAGATTTCAGCCAGTTTTCAGACTATTTAATGTCTATTCTTACTATAATAGAAAATATATAATTTGATCCTGTTCTCATTTTTCAAAGAACTTTACTCTAATAAATTATTTTAGTATTTGAAAATGAAGTTTAATGACATTTTATGCCTCTACTTTTAAAAACAAAGTCTAACAGATTTTTCTCATGTTAAATCACAGAAAAAGCCACCTGACATTTTAACTTGTTTTTGATTTGACAGTGAAATCTTGTAAATCTGCCACAGTTCTAAACCAATAAAGATCAAGGTATAAGGGAAAAATGTAGAATATTTATGTGTTTATTTTTTCCACCTTGTTCTAAGCACAGCAATGAGTATTCATAAAAGCCTTACTTTATTTGTCCACCCTTTTCATTGTTCTTTAGAAGCCCAACACTTTTCTTTAACACATACAATGTGGCCTTTTCATGAAATCAATTCCCTGCACAGTGATATATGGCAGAGCATTGAATTCTGCCAAATAACTGGCTGAGTGTTTGGTGTTGATGGTCTCCATGAGATTTTGTCTCTATAATACTTGGGTTAATCTCCTTGGATATACTTGTGTGAATCAGACTATGTTAAGGGAAATAGAACAACTAAAATATTTGCACATGGAACTTATTGGTCCCACTTTTTATTCTTTTGCAGAGAATGGGATAGAGAGCTGGCGTCAAAGAAAAATCCCAAACTCATTAATGCCCTTCGGCGATGCTTTTTCTGGAGATTTATGTTCTATGGAATCTTTTTATATTTGGGGGTAAGGATCTCATTTGTACATTCATTATGTATCACATAACTATATTCATTTTTGTGATTATTAAAGGACTAGGAAATCTGGTGAATAGGTGTAAAAATATAAAGGATGAATCCAACTCCAAACACTAAGAGACCACCTAAAACTCTAGTAAGGATAAGTAAAAATCCTTTGGAACTAAAAAGTCCTGGAGCACGAGTGGCAATTTACAATCTCAATGGGCTCAGCAAAATAAATTGCTCGCTTAAAAAATTATTTTCTGTTATGATTCCAAATCACATTATCTTACTAGTACATGAGATTACTGGTGGCTTTATTTTGCTGTATTCAACAGGAGAATGTCAGGAGACAATGTCAGCAGAATTAGGTCAAATGCCGCTAATTACACATATGAATGTTTGTAATATTTTGAAATCATATCTGCATGGTGAATTGTTTCAAAGAAAAATACTAAAAATTTAAAGTATAGCAGCTTTAAATACTAAATAAATAATACTAAAAATTTAAAGTTCTCTTGCAATATATTTTCTTAATATCTTACATCTCATCAGTGTGAAGAGTTGCACACCTGAAAATCCAGGCTTTGTGGTGTTTAAGTGCCTTGTATGTTCCCCAGTTGCTGTCCAATGTGACTCCGATTTAATATTTTCTACATCATGAAAGCATTATTTGAATCCTTGGTTGTAACCTATAAAAGGAGACAGATTCACGACTTGTTTAATCTTCTTGTTAAAGCTGTGCACAATATTTGCTTTGGGGCATTTACTTATATGGATTGACTTGTGTTTATATTGATCTTTATGCCTCAGGGAGTTAAACAGTGTCTCCCAAAGAAATGCCATTTGTGTTACATTGCTTAAAAAATTTCAGTTCATACACCCCCATGAAAAATACATTTAAAACTTATCTTAACGAAGATGACTACACTTAGGTCCAGAATGTTCTCTAATGCTCTTGATAATTTCCTAGAAGAAATTTTTCTGACTTTTGAAATAATAGATCCATAATATATATTCTATGGAAATCTGAAACCATTTGGGCATTTGGGGGTAAAAGGTATTTTATTAGTAAATTTAAATGAGGTAGCTGGATAATTAAATGTCTTTTAAGTTACCTTTGAGATGATTTTTCTCAATCAGAGCACCACCCAGAGCTTTGAGAAACAATTTTATTCACAGCTTCTGATTCTATTTGATGTAATTTTTAGAAAACAAGTTTTGCTGGTTGCTTTGAATCAGGGTATGGAGTACAGTTCACTCTTATCCTATCATATAAATCATGTAAGTATATAACATTTTCAGTAAGTGATTGCTGGATTGAAGTGAATGATATTTCAAGTAATTGTTACGTCATGGCCAAGACTTCAGTGAAACTCAAAATTTCTCCTGGTTGTGGTCTCCATTGCATGCTGCTTCTATTGATTAACATAAGCACTACTGAGTAGAAGCTGGAAGAGGGGTCTAATTAGAAGGCCCGTTTCTATGCTCTGCTTGGCTTGTAAAATAATTTATTTCTCTAGATCCCACCAACATAGTAGTTTCATGTAAGCAAAAACACTCACCTAAATGTCAAAGTTTGTATGATACATGGACATATCTATAGAATTTTTTTTGGTCTGGTGCATGCCAAAAAATAAACATGATATAGAATAATTTAATATTTATTGAGTACCTAATCTGTTCCTGTTCAATATGAAGGTCTTTATGCAGATTATTTTATTTTATTTTCCTAGTAACTCCATGGAGCAAAAATTGTCTCTAATTTATATAATAGGAAGTCGAGAGTGAGGTAAATTAAGTAACTTTCCCAAAGTTACACATATGGTAAATTTGAGAGATATCCCAGTCTCTTTAGCTCCAAAGCCTTTGACCCTTTCACCATACCAGATTATGATTGCTATTAATATATAATTATAATTATAATGATTGTATTTAGGTACTCAACAGAATGGTGACTCTAGTAACCAGCCTTGGTTCTGCTGAGCTTCTCTGCATCTTCTCAGGAGACACAGGCTACAGAGCTTGAAGGCCGAGGATTCTTCCAGGGTCACTTCAGGGGCAAATCTGAAGAAAGTTCACAACTTTCTTCAGGACAGGAATCAACGAGATCATCTCACTTACTTATACCTGGGGGAGGAACTGTATGAAATCCACCCAAGAGCCAGTCATGCTAAGGGCCAAACTTATAGACAAAAATAAGGGATAGGAGAATGGAGTACGTATGGAGAAAGACTAAATTGTTCTTAAACTTCTCAAGCTTAAAAATATCCCAGCAAAAGAGATCGTAAAAGCCCTTCATGGCGTATTAATTATCCATGCATGGGGGTGAGTGGAGAGGTACTCCACTCCATGGGGGTGAGTGGAGAGGTACCTCAAAGGCTACAGCTTTGGAACTAGCAGCACATTTGAAGGGGAAAGCATGTTTCCACCATCTCAACTCTTACTGATAACCAATGGAATATTGGTGAGTAAAGGATCCTGGGGGAAGAAGCAGCTGAAATGTGTATGGTGAGAAGGCAGAGAGAAGAATATTTATATTCGGAATGGCACAAGTGTGATGAGGCTGCAGGTTTTTCACCCTTGTCATAGAGAAAAAGCCACGCTGACACCATGCAGTTTTAAATAGTGAGAAATTTGCAAATTGTTAGGTCTTAAATAATTTAGATAACCATAGTGGCCATTTAGATTAGTGCAGTTTCTTCAGGATATCTGATCTCTTGATTTCATTCTTTTTGTCTCTTATAAGAATAAAAGAGGGGGAGAAAATTTAGCGATTATAGTATTTCTCTACATTTTCTCCATCCTTTTACATAACTTACACCAGTGCCTTCCTATTTATAGTATTCTTTATGGATATTTCTTCTTTTCTTTCATTGAGCAAGGATAAATGAGCCAGGGATTCTTGAAACTACTGTAACACTTCTCTTAGAAATAGATGGTCATTCTTTCAGAATGTCTACACATTCTTAGTCCCTCTAAGCAATGATAGTTGTGGCATAAAAATATTTGGTTGGTTTCAGGACTGATAGAGAAAAGTACTATAAAATTTGCTGTTAACTGTGAAAGGTTAAAAAAAGGAAGTGCCATCATGAAGGAGCTAATCTTTCTGAAGTACTGCTGTAGTTTTAAACATTATTAGCTATGACTTCTCACCATTAACTATGCACTTGTTTTTTCTTCATCTGACTTAGCAGCCAGATAGATGCAACATTGTCTTTAACATTTAAGACTCCTAGCAAGCCCGGGCATGGTGGCTCACACCTGTAATCCCAGCACTTTGGGAGGCCGAGGTGGGCAAATCACAAGGTCAGGAGTTTGAGACCAGCCTGGCCAATATGGTGAAACCCTGTCTCTACTAAAAGTACAAAAATCAGCCAGGTGTGGTTGCATGGTGGCGGGCACCTGTGGTCCCAGCTACTGGAGGCTGAGGCAGGAGAATAGCTTGAACCTGGGAGGTGGAGGTTGCAGTGAGCCGAGATTGCACCACTGCACTCCAGCCTGGGTGACAGAGCGAGACTCCATCTCAAAAAAAAAAAAAAAAAAAAGACTCCTAGCATGGAAGAGAAACTGGCTGTTGAAAACCTGAATGTGAGAGTCAATCAAGGATAGTTTGAGGGAAGCCAAGTAGAGGGAGCTCTGTAAGCAGATTGGTGAGACAATATGATTATACAATGCATTTATTATGATAAGAAATTCACAAGCATTCATTCAAAAATACTCTTGATTCCTAGGCAGCTCTGGTCATATTTCTACCAACAAATTGAGGCACATGTCAGTGCAGCCTAGGTCAGACTACCTTTTTTCATTAAACCTCACAAAATTAAAGGACATACAGGAGAAGTCCTGGTACTCATGTTACAGACTACAGTCTATGTGGCAAAGGAGGATCTCTGTCCCTTATGTTTGGATAAAAACATTGGGTAGGCATTTGAATATAAGCCTACTGCTAATATGGGGCTAAAGTCTTTGGCCCCCTAAAGGTTTGCTGAAAAATTACTGACAGGAGGCAGATTGATAAGAGGAAAGGCACATAAATGTATTTGACATGTATACATGGGAGCCTTCAGGATGAAGACCCACCCTCTCAGTGCAATATGGAAGCTTGTATACCATCTTGAGGTTACAGAAAGAATGGGGGTTTGGATCTTTGTAAAACAGGTTTCAGTGGCAAGACAGGTTATGAGAGGGAGAAAGGAAGAGACTTGGGTAGCAAAGGGGGTCTTGTTTTGTAGATAAATCCTTGGCAGCCCACAGAGAACATAGGTGGTGAATGTTTCTTTTCAGAACTTGGCAGGTGTCAGATTCACAATTAATCTCTCCTAGATTTGAAAAAAAAAAAAAAAAAAAGGTCTAGAAAGGGAGAGCCTGGCTGCACTAATGCATTTTCTACAGATGCAAATTTCTCCCACAAAATACGGCTTTGCAGGTCCACTTCTATCTGCTGGGCCTGTGGCAACCATTTCAAAATATGTGAATGAAATATATGTGGGGGTAAACTATTTTTATTTACTTCACTAAAGAAGGGATGGTGTTCTCTCGGGAATTCTGTGATAGAGAGCCTGTGGCTTAGGCACTTTGATTTATGTATATCTCTTCCTGTGATTGGCTATCTAGGGACTGCTATCTCCAGCAAATCTTCTGCCATGTAGAATTCCTTTCTCATCTTTCTGTCTCACTCCCTTATCTAGCTGCTTCTCTAACCCTAGAGTGACACTGCACTCCCCACAATCTCCTATGTCCTGAATATTTTACCCCATCCTAAACTCCATCTCTAACACAGCTGCACTTTCTTGTGCTGCCTACTGCATTGTACATCTTCCCCTTAGTTCCCATGATGCAACTCGGCCCTACCCCAGAAAATGTAATTTAATTGGTCTGGGATAAAACCTGGGACACTATCATTCTTGAAATGTTCCCCAAGCAATTCTAATTATATAGCCAAAGTTGAGAACTACTTGTAGACAGGCATCAGCATGATCACTTAATGATTTGACTTCTGCTAGATCTAAGGTGAGGAAATTGGAGAGTGGTATCCATAGAAAGAACTGTTTAATTTAATTTTTTTTATTTCTTCTTCTAAAAAAAAAATCCAACAATGAGATACATGTGCAGAACATGCAGGTTTGTTACATAGGTATAATGTGCCATGGTAGTTTGTTCCACCTATTGACCCATCCTCTAAGTTCACTCCCCTACTCCTTACTTCCCAGCAGGCGCTGGTTTATGTTGTTCCCCTCTCTGGGTCCACCTGTTCTCAATGTTCAACTCCCTTTTACGAGTGAGAACACATGGTGTTTGGTTTTCTGTTCCTGTGTTAATTTGCTTAGGATGATGGTTTCCAGCTTCATCCATGTCCCTGCAAAGGACATGATCTCATTCCTTTTTATGGCTGTGTAGAATTTCATGATGTATATGTACCACATTTTCTTTATCCAGTCTATCATTGATGGGCATTTGGGTTGGTTCCATGTCTTTGCTATTGTAAATAGTTCTGCAGTAAACATATGTGTGCATGTGTCTTTATAGTAGAATGATTTATATTACTTTGGGTATATACCCAGTAATGAGATTGCTGGGTCAAATGGCATTTCTGGTTCTAGATACTTGGGGAATCGCCACACTGTCTTCCACAATGGTTGAACTAATTTACACTCCCACTAACAGTGTAAAAGCATTCCTATTTCTCCACAGCCTCACCAGCATCTATTGTTTCCTAACTTTTTAATAACTGCCATTCTGACTGGCATGAGATGGTATCTCACTGTGGTTTTGATTTGCATTTATCTGATGATCAGTGATGCTGAGATATTTAAAATATGTTTGTTGGCCATGTAAATGTCTTTTGTGAAGTGTCTGTTCATATCCTTTGCCCACCTTAATAGGGATTTTTTTTCTTGTAAATTTGTTTAAGTGCCTTGTAAATTATGGAAATTAGACCTTTGTCAGATGGATAGATTGCAAAAATTTTCTCCCATTCTGTAGGTTGCCTGTTCACTCTGATGATAGTTTCTTTTGCTGTGCAGAAGCTCTTTAGTTTAATTAGATCCCATTTGTCAATTTTGGCTTTTTTTGCAATTGCTTTTGGCATTTTCTTCGTGAAGTCTTTGCCCGTGCCTATGTCCTGAATGGTATTGCATAGGTTTTCTTCTAGGGTTTTTATAGTTTTGGGTTTTACATTTAAGTCTTTAATACATCTTGAGTTAATTTTTGTATAAGATATAAGGAAGGGGTCCAGTTTCAGTTTTATGCGTAATGGCTAGGCAGTTTTCCCACCACCATTTACTGAATAGGAGATCTTTTCCTCATTGCTTGTTTTTGTCAGATTTGTCGAAGATCAGATGGTTGTAGATGTGTGGTGTTATTTCTGAGGTCTCTGTTCTGCACCATTGGTATATATGTCTGTTATGGTACCAGTCCCATGCTGTTTTGGTTACTGTAGCCTTATATTTTGAAGTCTGATAGCGTGATGCCTCCAGCTTTGTTCTTTTTGCTTAGGATTGTCTTGGCTATATGGAGTCTTCTTTGATTCCATATGAAATTTAAAATAATTTTTTTTTATTCTGTGAGGAATGTCAATGGTAGTTTGATGGGAATAGCATTGAAATTATAAATTACTTTGGGCAGTATAGCCATGTTCACGATATTGATTCTTTCTATCCATGAGGATGGCATGTTTTTCTATTTGTTTGTGTCCTCTCTTATTTCCTTGAGCAGTGGTTTGTAGTTCTCCTTAAAGAGGTCCTTCACATCCTTTGTTAGCTGTATTCTTAGGTATTTTGTTCTCTTTGTAGTGACTGTGAATGGGAGTTCATTCATGATTTGCCTCTCTGCTTCCTATTGTTGGTGTAAACAAAATTCATTTCTTGTTCTTAATTTGTCAAATTTTGGAATCAAATCTATTTTCAAATTAGAAATTGCTTGTGATAATGGCTTTGCAACTTAGACTGGATATGAGATGATGAGATATTAGTTCTTTCATTCCTTTGTAGGAATATGGTGCATCTTGCATTCTTTTAGCTAACTAGTGTCCTTTAATGACTAATGAATATGACATGGTGAAACAAAGTAAAATATATATGATGCAATAAGTATGCGTCGTTTCCAAAGGTTCAGCATTTTTTTTTTTCGTTAACTCTGCTGGGATCTGCTTTATGCACTGATAACATAAACTTATTTTATGATCTTAAGCAAATAAAAAAACTTGTCTGGACTTCAGTTTCCTTAACTGTACAATTGAGGGAAACTGTATAGTATAGCTATAGTACAGTATACCATCTCTACCTGTCACTTCCATCTTTTAAATTATGTGTATGTAACATGGGGCCTAGAGAAATGGTATTTATCTTAAATTACAGTGATACTAGCTTATAACTTAATTTGCTAGGTCATGTTGAACCGATAACAATGTGTGAACTGATGAGCAACTGAGAAGTAACCAGGTTGTGTTATAACAGTTTATTTTTGATTTAGGGTTATCAGTAAGGGTGGCGGTGGGGAGGGGACTTTGGAGTCCAACTGTCTAGTTCGATATTAGTTTTTGTTTATTTTTATTTTTAATTTTTGTGGGTACATAGTAGGTGTATATATTTATGGGGTACATGTGATGTTTTCATATAGGCATGCAATGTGAAATAAACACATCATGGAGAATGGGGTATCCATCCCCTCAAACACTTATCTTTTGAGTTACCAACAATCCAGTTACACTCTTTGAGTTATCAAATCACAGTTTTGTCAGCTACTAGCCATGTGATTTTGGGTAGGTTCCTTAAATTCTCTTCATCTCGATTTCATTATTGTAAAGTGGAGATAATGATAGCACATTTTTTTCTTTTTCTTTTTTCTTTTATTTTTTATTATTATACTTTAAGTTCTGGGATACTTGTGCAGAACGTGCAGGTTTGTTACATAGGTATACATGTGCCATGGTGGTTTGCTGCACCCATCAACCCGTCATCTACATTAGGTATTTCTCCTAATGCTATCCCTCCCCTTGCTCCCTACCGCCTCACAGGCCCCTGTGTGTGATGTTCCCCTCCCTGTGTCCACGTGTTCTCATTGTTCAACTCCCACTTATGAGTGAGAACATGTGGTGTTTGGTTTTCTGTTCTTGTGTTAGTTTGCTGAGAATGATGGCTTCCAGCTTCATCCATGTTCCTGAAAGGACATGAACTCATCCTTTTTTATGGCTGTATAGTATTCCATGGTATATATGTGCCACATTTTCTTTATCCAGTCTATCATTGGTGGACATTTGGGTTGGTTCCAAGTCTTTGCTATTGTGAACACTGCTGCAGTGAACATACATGTGCATATGTCTTTCTAGTCAAATAAGTTATAATCCTTTGGGTATATACCCAGTAATGGGATTGCTGGGTCAAATGGTATTTCTGGTTCTAGATCCTTGAGGAATTGCCACACTGTCTTCCACAGTGGTTGAATTAATTTACACTCCCACCAACAGTGTAAAAGCATTCCTATTTCTCCACATCCTCTCCAGCACCTGTTGTTTCCTGACTTTTTAATGATTGCCATTCTAACTGGTGTGAGATGGTATCTCACTGTGGTTTTGATTTGCATTTCTCTAATGACTAGTGATGATGAGCTTCTTTTCATATGTTTGTTGGCTGCCTAAATGTCTTCTTTTGAGAAGTGTCTGTTCATATCCTTTGCCCACTTTTTGATGGGGTTGTTTGTTTTTTTCCTGTAAATTTGTTTAAGTTCCTTGTAGATTTTGGATATTAGCCCTTTGTCAGATAGATAGATTGCAAACATTTTCTCCCATTCTGGAAGTTGCCTGTTCACTCTGATGATAGTTTCTTTTGCTGTATAGAACATGTTTTATAGAGTTGTTGTTAGAATTAAATGCATTAAGCACATAGAATAGATTCTGGCACATAGCAAGTGCTCTCTCTATATGGAGCGCTATATATAGTTGGTGCAAAAGTAATTGTGGTTTTCACCATTGAAAGTAATGGCAAAGACCATAATTACCTTTTCACCAATTTAAATATATGAAAGGAATGTATATATAAAACCTATATATAATATGTCACATATATGTCTCTAACCTATTATTATAATACATAACATGTTATAATTATAATTGTATATAACGTATGTTATATAATAATATAGTAATATTTATTCTAAATAATATATAATACTATAAATAATATAATTTATATATGATTATACTATAATATATAATAGGCTATATTATATATTATTAATATATACATATATACATATGTGTATATATATGTCTTTCATAGACTTAAATATATAGCAGCAATAATAGGTTAGAAAATAGCAAACATATATATATAAAAACATATATACATATAGAAAACATATATATATATGTTTTCTGCCTTTCATTTTTAGAGACAGGGTCTCATCATGTTGCCCAGGTTGGTCTCAAACTCCTGGGCTCAAGTGATCCTACTGCTTTGGCCTCCCGAAGTGCTGGGATTTCAGACGTGAGACACTGCACCCACTCCGGTCCCTATATTTTTAAATAGACTCTCTACCTGAGTGCACAAATACTCGTTATTTACATTTAGTTATTTCTGTATATATGCTATAAGCAAATCTTGTAGCACCAGTTTGATTTTTATAAGGCACAAGAATATATTTTACTAATGCTTTAAAATGACAGCTAGATTCTAGTATTACTTTAGAAATTAAAATTAATATTTTAACACATCTTTCATTATTGTATTATCTGAACCAAACCTATTATTGCTGCTATTTCAGCAAATCCAGGGGCTTTTTCTTATAAAATATGAAGAATATAGCTTAGATTTCTAGTGAAGATGTTACCAGTAATAATTAATAAAATCAGTAAGCACTAAAAGGAAAATACCAAAACCAAAATATTTTGAATTAGTCATTGAATCTAAAGGAAAGGTAGATTTTTTTTGAGATTCTGTTCTAGGTGTGGTATATGTGTATTTTTGCAAAACTGTAAACAATTGTGGCAAAATGAAGGAAATATTTAAAAATAAACCTCTTAATTCTTCGGTGGATTAAGCATGAATATGTTTTTATTTTCTATGATGAATATGGAAAAATTCATTTCCTTAGCAATTTGTATGAAGCCAAAAACTATTGTCAGACTTTGCTGTATCAAAATAGACAAAAAATTGACACTCACTTTTACCCTGCCAAAAGCAAAATCTTAAACTTTTGCTTTAGTATATAAGCCAGCATTCGTTGTATCCTATGATAGGTTCTGAGTGTAGGTGTATTTGCTTTCTTCCATTTTTTGTACGCATGTTTTCTTTTTATTTATTATTGTAAGTTATATGAAATTTTTATCCAAATTTTTATTTTTTTCTGATTAATAATCAGAATAATCAGATAATTACTGATAAATTTGATGTTAATCCTTCCAGCTTTTTCCCATGGGAATTTATACTTAATAAAGGGGAGAGGTCATCATTACATAATGTGCTATTAATCTGCTTCTCCCTTTAATGTGTTGTGAATGCCTTTCCATGTCATTAGATGTTTTTCTACCTAGTTACTTTCATGAATCATATGGCTGTACCATGATTTATTTAATCAGTTCCTCATCATTGAGTATGTAAATTGCCTCAATTTTTTTACTACTATAAAATGTCCTTCAGTACACACCCCTTTAAAAACTGACTCTTAGAAGGTGTTCTTGACTCTCTACCTAAATGTACAAATACAAATAAATTGCTTTCCAGAAAAGGTGCACTACTAATTTACTTTCCTGATACTAAACTGTGAAAATTCAGTCCTAACAATAGATATTTAAAAAAATGTTTTAAAAATGCTAAGTGAAAAAGAGCATATTATTATTTTCATTTGCATTACTTTTGGTTCCTAGTGAGTTTAATCTGTTTTTGTATATTAATTATGCATTTATATTTCTTTTTGTGTGTGAATTGGCTTTCATGTTCTTTGTGTGTTTTTATTTTGGCGTATTTGTCTTTTTCTTGATACATGAGAGAATATTTTCCCTAGCCTGTCAATTGCCTTCTAATTTTGTTTCTAGTGAGTTTTTTTTTTTTTTTTTACAATTAAAAGCTTTAATTTTTGAAAAATTTGCTGGCAAATCTATATATCTTTTTCTTTGTTTTCTGCTTTGACATTGTTCTTTTATAAAGGCCCATGCCACCCAAATATTATGTAAGCATGCATCTATGTTTTTATTACTTCATCTTTTACATTTAAATATCTACTCTATTTAGAACTCATTGTGATGCATGTATGAGGTAGAAATCTAATTTCAAAAAGATGAGTATCCAGTTTGTCCATCATTTATTGCATGATCTCTTTCTCCACTGAATTAAAATGCTGTATTTTATAATATATTAAAGTATTACATGTGCTTGGACATGTTCCTGGACTTTCAAGATATATCAGTCTGTTTCTTTGTCATGTCACATATTATTATGGCTTTTTGATTTAATATCCAGTAATGTAAACCCTCTGATACATTATTCTTATTCCTCAAATGTTTTTGATGAATTTTCTTCCAAATGAAATTTATAATCATTTTATTCATTGATTCAACAAATATTTGTTGAATGGATATTCTGTGCTTGGTATTGTGCATGGTGTTAGGATTGTTGCAAAAATTGAGACTGACAGTCCATACTCTTATGGTACTAAAAATTCACTTCCAAAAAATCTGTAAATGTTGAAGAAGATTGCACTAATCTTATAAAATAACTTGGAGGAGAATGTAATCTTTGCAACATTAAGTTCTTCATTTTAGAAAGTTTTAAGACTCTCCATTTATTTGAGACTTTTAAAATATGTCCCAATAATGTTTTGTGAAATGTATATTTTAAGATATATATCTCATTGCTATTACTGTGTATCTTTTGTTATATTGTTACTATGAATGGGATACTCATTTAATTAGATGTCATTTTTAGTATATAGAAATCTATTTTCTTAACATAGTTATTTTTTAAACCTCGATCTATTAAACTCTTGATTCATTTACATTTGTTACACAATCATATTCTATGCTGATAATGATACTTCTTGCTTCTTCTTTCCAATATTTGTACCTCAATCATTTTTCTTATTGAGTTGTATTAGCTAGAAGTTCTAGAAAAATGTTAAATGGTAGTAATAGCTAGTATTCTGTTTTTTCCTGACTCTAAATGTAATGCATCTAGACTTTTATTAATTATGGCATTGATTGTTATTTTGAGGAAGAAATCCTTTTTCAGGTTAATAATATATCTTTATATTCAAGTTTATTAAGAACATTTATTGGAAACATTGAAATTTTATCAGATTCGTTTTCAGTTGTTACTGAGATAATCATAGGTTCTTCTGTATTCTGTTAATTAATTTCTCAAAATTAAACTGTCCTAGTATTCTTGGGATAACGCCATATAAAGTACTGTATATTTAAAACAAGTTAAAATGATAATGGTGATTTTATTAAGTGACCTCACACAATAGAAAACAGTGTAGCCTTAGAAGTTTTCCAAGTGATCATTCTACTTAGAAACAACTCTGCTTTGGGATCAGAACTGTAATTTTTAAAGTAAAGTTATCCGGGATTAATTCATTTAATGTAATTGCAAGCATGAGTTCAGGTTTCTATTTTTTCACCTGAACTTTCCTTCATGGTTTGAATATCTAGAAAAAGAAGACTTTCCTATCTCTAGACTACACATTTGATCTCTAGGTATGCATTACAATTTTTTAGCCATACATGGTTAAAGAATTTAGACTCATCTACAATAACTTTGAAGCTCTGGTCTTGAAGATCCTGTGAGAAATGAGATATAACTACTAGAAGATATAGGAGATATTTTTAGGCTTCCAAATTTTCCCTGGGAGGCTGATCTAAATTGAGTCACAAAATTATTCCCACCAGGAATGCAATCGCTTGAGCTGTTTTCTAATCTGAGCCTCTCTACCCAGATGATCTTCTGAGCTCATACTGTTCAGTCTTTCATCCTTCTGAGTAGAAAGCAGCCATAGTCATGGCAGGATGAGGGCTAGGACAATTACCCAAGGAATTCTTGGCCTCTGCCATGGGATTCTGCAGACTCAGATCATATAATCAGAGATGTTAGCACTGGAGGGGACATTACAATTAGCTTTCTCCACCTCTTAGTTTATCTGTGAGGAAAACTGTCCAGAGCACAGAAGTGACTAAAGTAACACAGCCAATGTAGGTAATGTGCTGGATAAGAATTTGGAATTCACGATTTTGAATTCAGTATTTATTTCACCATTACGCTGGCTTACACATTGGTATCAGGCTTCTTCTATTATTGAAGTGAGCCATTAAGTGAATTCCATCTTGATTTGTGTCTGATACAGAGTAATAAACTTTTTAAATAAATATCCAAATAATTATACATTCCTCCTTCTTACATGCAAGGCTAAGTTTGCTTGTACTATTTCATGTGGTAGCAAATCAGGACATTTCTTGTGTCTCTGAAAATACTCTGAATAACGGAGTACAGTCAGCTTTCTTGTACCACGAATATAGGGACTACGTTTCTCCCAGTCATTCTAGGGATAATTTTTGTGAAGGATTGCACTTCATAGATTAAGCTAGGTATCAGTTACCAGCGTTTTTTCCAAATAAAAAAAAATCAGGTGATATCTGTAAATGGTTCCATTGTAAATATTAAAGAACATGATGCATAAAACAGATTAGGGAAAACTATAGAAGGGGTGGGGTTTTGGAGTGCTAATTTTGTCCTTGAATGGTAACAGCTCCATATGGTGGTGAGGTTTATGTTGGTTTGCTGTTTGCAGATGATCTTATTATTAGAATTTTTCATACCGAAAATAAACTGCATTTTAGTTTGTAAACATATGCCCTTCCAGAGTAATGCTACCAGTTCTTTGTGAAATAGCTACTGTTGTTCAAAGGATGACTATGTCCTCTTTGGTTGAGGAAAGATGACAACAAACTCAGTAATGACATGTAAAATAGGTATTACAAACCAGGTATGGTGGCATGAGCCTGTAATCCCAGCTACTTGAGAGGCTAAAGCAGGAGGATCTGTTGATCTATGGATTTGAGGCTGTAGTGTGTTGTGATGGCACCTATGAATAGCCCTTGCACTCCAGCCCGAGCAACAAAGCGACTGTCTCTGAATTTTTTTTTTTTTTTTTGAGACGGAGTCTCGCTCTGTCGCCCAGGCTGAAGTGCAGTGGCGCAATATCTGCTCACTGCAAGCTCCGCCTCCTGGGTTCACGCCGTTCTCCTGCCTCAGCCTCCCCAGTAGCTAGGACTACAGGTGCCCGCCTCCACGCCTGGCTAATTTTTTTGTATTTTTAGTAGAGACGGGGTTTCACCGTGTTAGCCAGGATAGTCTCGATCTCCTGACCTCGTGATCTGCCTGCCTCGGCCTCCCAAAGTGCTGGGATTATAGGTGTGAGCCACCACGCCTGGCCCCTGTCTCTGAATTTTTAAAAAAGGCATTCCACTCAGATTAATACACATTTTAATTGTGTTTTGTTGTAAATTACAACTGAATAAAAATTCAATAAATAAGTCTATTGTGGTAGGGAAAGGTCTATTGTGATCTGGAAAATATAATGGAGAAATCCAGTGGAAGAGATTTTAGTTCACATTACTCAAAAGAAAAAAATCTTATACAAGTCTTTACACTTCTAACTTGAAAAATTCTGCGCTAAAGTTTAGCTTGGTTGCTAAAATATTTCTCTTTTTTCTCAGAAGCTTCTTTTTAGCATCCTACAGACACAAGTTAGTTTTAAAAATATTTACATACTTGCTTTGCAATGTATTGTTTATCAGTAGTTCTGTATTCTTTGAGATAGTCTATCCAGTGTCTCTGTATTTATCGTATGTCTGTATAGATCTATATTAGCAGAGAAATGAGGTCTGAAAGGGGAGAAATGTGTTCATGCTAATCATGATATAAACAATTGACTTTATAAGCAGTGTTCACAGGTCATACCTTTCCCGTTATTGTCTTACAATGAACAAGAAATGATGCTTTATCTGGTATGCATGGTAAATAATGCCCCTTGCCCTCTGCTTCATGACCACATGTGATACTTCTAACATAGATAGCACATGTAAGTCCAGTGGCCTTGACTGCAACTTTAGAGAGCATTTTGGCCAAGTACAAACCCACTAGTCATGGAAAAAAAAAAAAAAACTAAGTCAAAGTAAATTGATGGTATTGACACTTGTCTATGAAAAACAACATAATATAGAACAATTCTGGGATAAAATATTGATCTAAAATAATTTTAAGGATTAAATATTGCCACTGTAAGCATACTATGAGCAATTATGTTTGTAATGCAGATATATTTATAATTTTAAATCCAAGATTTACCTTAATTGTAGATTTTCCTAATTTAAGAAAGTTATTTTGAAAAAAAAATACTCGAATCTAGAGAAAGGTTGGCAAATACATATGGAACTTTGTAAAAAACATCCAGGGCAGCACTTTCACTGACTGCAGTAGCTTAGGAGTGAAAACAACACAACTGCTCCAATGTATGGCAATGGGCAAATATCCCGATTTATTCACAGAGTGGTATGTTAGGCAGTGCTTAGAATAAATGAGTTGGTTATACAAGTATCGATAAGGATAAATGTGAAAAACACAGTGTTAAGTTTTTAAAAAGTTGTAAAAAGCACAGTAGGATGTCATTTATATAAAATTTAAAAACCTCAAAAACCATTCTTCTTTGATATATATTCTAAAGATAAACATATATGTAATAGAAGTACAAAACATACATAAAATAATATTCAGTATGCAGTCATTTGTGTACTTACTTTCCAAAAATATTTCAGTAGATATAGCAAACAGTTAACATGTAATATTTGGGTAGGAGGTTGGCAATTTTCTTTTTAGCACCTGCCTGTCTGCTATCATTCAAACTCACATTTAAAATGTGGCTATGTGAGATGAGAGAACTATAATATTCCAGGTTTGTGATTAGTTTGGAAACTTTTTAAAAGTTTGAATGTTTTCTTGCATTCAGAGCCTTGGTTGACATAGTTAATTCAAAATAAAACATTGTATAAAGCACAGAATGAGCAGCTACACAAAGCTACTCAATCACAGACAGCTCTATATGGATTAGGGTTTCTTGTGGGGATGACATTGAGGTAGAAAGCATGGTCATCTATTGAGAATGACGGGGCTGGAGGTATTGGATACTTGAGGTTTAGAAAATACATTGTAGAAAATGGACAAAAACCCATAAAATTAAGGGATGAGGCAGAATAATGCTTGGCAATACCAGAGTTAGGGGGCAGCCTTTCTTGGAAATATATATTTTAAATGGAACTAATTTTCATAACATCATTTCCTTTCAGGGTTACCCTCTGATCCCTATTTTACTAAGTCATTATAAAACAAAATGAGGAATTATGTGTCCTTCCCTTTTGAAGTCAATTTAACAAGATGGGTAAGAATTAGACCTCCTGAGTTCAAAATCCCTGGATTCAGATCTATTCCTGTGTATTCAGGAGAAGTGGTAATAAATTTGATGGACAATTTGGTTTAGTAGTCGATTGAGGACCCTGATGAGGTATATTTGGGAAAACATAACTTCTGCTCTCTCTCATTGACTCACGGGCCTTTGAGGAGTCCAGGAGTCATTGGAATCTGGCCTGAGGGTTTGGCTGCTGGCAAACTCCTTCACCAAAGTCCATTCCTATTGCTGACTGAGAAGTGACTAGCATTGGAAGTGGCTGATTTTAAATACCACTAGTGCTGGTGTGCTCCTCCCTCCCGTTGCCAGCTCTGCTTTATGTGGTTGCCTTGAGAAGCTAAGTTCATTCTGAAAATAATGCCATTGCACAAAACACTTTTGAAAGTTCTAATTTAAAATTACATCAAGTCACTTGGTCTGTTTCGCCTCAGTTTCTTCATTTGCCATGTGAAAATAATAATGCCTACTCTGTAGCAAATAAAGTCTCTATAGTAAACAAAAAAAAAGCCCACTCTGATACTGAAAGTTGTTATGAAAAATAAAAAAGGGAAATGCTTTAGAAACTGTTAAGTGCTATTTAGATGTTACTAATTAAACCATTTCAGAAACTATACTTTTTATTTTATGGCCACTATTCACTGTTTAACTTAAAATACCTCATATGTAAACTCATCTCCCACTGACTTTTGCTGTAACAAATCCCAAATCTTATTTCAAAGTACCAAGATATTGAAAATAGTGCTAAGAGTTTCACATATGGTATGACCCTCTATATAAACTCATTTTAATTCTCCTCTAAAGATGAAAAGTCTTGTGTTGAAATTATCAGGGTATTTTATGAGAAAGAAATGAAATTTAATTTCTCTGTTTTTCCCTTTTGCAGGAAGTCACCAAAGCAATACAGCCTCTCTTACTGGGAAGAATCATAGCTTCCTATGACCCAGATAACAAGGAGGAACGCTCTATCGCGATTTATCTAGGCATAGGCTTGTGCCTTCTCTTTATCCTGAGGACACTGCTCCTACACCCAGCCATTTTTGGCCTTCATCACATTGGAATGCAGATGAGAATAGCTATGTTTAGTTTGATTTATAAGAAGGTAATACTTCCTTGCACAGGCCCCATGGCACATATATTCTGTATCGTACATGTTTTAATGTCATAAATTAGGTAGTGAGCTGGTACAAGTAAGGGATAAATGCTGAAATTAATTTAGTATGCCTATTAAATAAATGGCAGGAATAATTAATGCTCTTAATTATCCTTGCTAATTTAATTAACTTCAACTGATAATTATGGAGTATCTTCTGTAAACTGCCTCTGTTGTAGTTTTTTTTTTCTCCTAATCGTTATCATTTTTTTGGAATCCATGGTTTCCTGTTAAGATGACTCACACAGCCTACATAAAAGTGACAAAATATCATCTTATAGTACAATGCCACATATCTTTACGTTCAGTAAGAAGAGTATAATATATGATTGTTAATGATAACCCAAACAATAAAAGTTTTCACCTTAACTGGTTGTCGTAAGTAGTAGCATCCACTGCCTTATTTTGAGTTGGATTTTTATCATCCTATGAGCCCTACAAATTTAAAGTTTTTGGAACAGCACGTGCATTGAAACCATAAGAACCTACTCTGCTTTTCTGCGTGTATTGTCCAGACAAGAGACCAAATTGCCAAGGCATCATTTAGGTGAATTCTAATTAACATTTAGCTACCTTACAAACACAATTTAAGGTTGTTTCAAAGGCATGTGCTTGCATCATCCTGATTCACTACCATGTGTGACTAACTTGGATCTGCAAAGTCATTATAAAAAGCTGTTTTTGATGGACGCATTTGGATATTGCTTTACACTTCTTCTCTCTTTTCTTTTATCAATGTAAAAACGTTATATGTTAAATACTTAGCTTTTAAGGGCATAGATCTGAAATCTGCCTCTAGCAAATAACCCATAACACTTCTAAGATATACCTGCAAGGTCAATTAAAACCTTCATAACCATACTCTATTGTTCAAAAAAGCCTTTTATGAAGGCAGAAGTAAAAAAAAAAAAAAAAAAAAAAAAAAAACAGAGTCCACAGTTATCACCTCAGCTGCAATCTCATCAGTTCACAAGTACCAGGAAAACATGTGATAAGTCAACAAATGTTTTATTTCAATCTGAACATTTTACATAAGTGAAGACATTGTTAGATATCATTCAGAATGTGGAATCTACACAGCTGGCATATGAGAGAAAGTTGAATTCAGTTTAATAAATGTTTATAGAAAGTGCTTGTTATCGTAATGATAATAGCTCAGGATGTGCATGACAAACTTTTAAGCGATTGGGTACACTATCTCATTTGATCTTCCGCACAACTATTAATGGTAGGTACTATTATCCCTATCTTATGGATAAGGAAACTAAGATTTAAAAAGTACAGAACATGGTGTGAACACTGCTTCAACATTTCTAAAATAGGTAAATCACGATCTCTGAACTGGAGGGTTGTCCAACCACTAGGGACAATAGAGTACTGATATTTAGTGGGCAGACTGTAATGCAGGAAGAGACAGGCATGGGCTTAACAGGGGTAGAGATCAAATAAGGGGCAGGTTAGTTTGTAAACAAGTCCATATGTAACATTTAGCACAAATACAGGATATAGGTGCTTTCAGACCCAGATTCATTGATAAAAAGTTAGGTGGTATTGTATTTGTCTTCCTTTCTCAATATTGTGTATCTGTGTTCTTGCCCAGTTTGCTTTATCTCTCTAGCCACACTTATTGGCCTACAATGGCATCATCACCAAAGAAGGCAATCCTATCTCCACGTGGCTTTGGTTTGCTCCCTAATGTGAACCTTGTGTTTACTCTTCCCAGGTCTCATGCTTTCCCATATCTGACCTGTTTCATCCTCATGGCCAGGATATGTGGGACCTTTCCTACAATGTTCCAAAGTTTGTAACAGAGCTCTTCTCTGCTTTGTTCCAAATTCTGCAACATTTTACTTTAAATAATGAATTTAAATACAAACAAACTTGAGCTTTGCCTATACTTTTCAAGAATGCAGAGATAAATAAATTAATAAAAATATTCATTGAGCCCTTACTGTGCACACAGCTCCATGTTAAGCCTTGTGCAGAACGCAAAGTCACTCGAGACTAAGCCTGTTACTAAGTTATGTGCAATTTAGCTCAGTGGTTTTCCCCCACTTCACATTGCTCTGATAATGTTTTGGAATTCACTGCCTTGATTCCTTCTTTTCTCTGCTTATCTGTGCACTATTTATTATTCTACACCATCTCAAATTCTAACTCCTCAAGAAAATCCTTCCAGATTTTTCTAACCAGGAGTTTTAACTTTCTTTTAACTACCCTATTACTTTCTACTTCCTTAACTCATCTATCATATTATATTTAGTTATTTATATACTAGGTCGCCTTGAAGAAGGGATTGTGTTTTAATAAATCTTAATAATCCCTGAGGCATCAAGTAGAGTGATTTGCATTTACTAAATGCTCAACAAATATGTGAGGGATTCACTTGAAACTAATATTAGATAATTCCCAGTCAAAGTGATCTAATAGCAAATCAATTCTTCAGTTTTATAGGCAAAGTATGACTCTGATCTAATATAATCATAATTAATTTGTCAACTTTATAATTTTAATTAAGTAAATTTAATTGGTAGATAAATAAGTAGATAAAAAATAATTTACCTGCTTAACTATGTTTCGTATAGCATTGCATTTTTTCTTTGTAAAATTTAAGGATTTTGTATTAATAAACTTTTTCACAAAAGTATTAATTATTCAGTTATTCATCATATACTTTTATTGACTTTAAAAGTAATTTTATTCAAAAGAGTTAGTATAGGACTACATGAAAAATTCAAGGCCAAGGCTTAATTTCGAATTTCACTGCCTTTGGCTCTATCTTTTAAAACAAAATGAAAAACTCCCACATGATATAAATGGGTATTTAAGTATAATATCATTCTCATTGTGAGGAGAAAAAATAATTATTTCTCTCTAGATGCTGGAAAATAAAACAACTAGAAGCATGCCAGTATAATATTGACTGTTGAAAGAAACATTTATGAATCTGAGAAGATAGTAAGCTAGATGAATAGAACATAATTTTCATTACCTTTACTTAATAATGAATGCATAATAACTGAATTACTCAGTCATATTATAATGTTACTTATAATTTATTTGTATTTTGTTTGTTGAAATTATCTAACTTCCCATTTTTCTTTTAGACTTTAAAGCTGTCAAGCCGTGTTCTAGATAAAATAAGTATTGGACAACTTGTTAGTCTCCTTTCCAACAACCTGAACAAATTTGATGAAGTATGTACCTATTGATTTAATCTTTTAGGCACTATTGTTATAAATTATACAACTGGAAAGGTGGAGTTTTCCTGGGTCAGATAATAGTAATTAGTGGTTAAATCTTGCTCAGCTCTAGCTTCCCTATTCTGGAAACTGAGAAAGGTCAATTTTATAGCAGAGCACCATTCTGGGGTCTGGTAGAACCACCCAACTCAAAGGCACCTTAGCCTGTTGTTAATAAGATTTTTCAAAACTTTATTCTTATCAGACCTTGCTTCTTTTTAAAACTTTAAATCTGTTATATACTTTGGCTGGATATGATACTCTGAGCAATTCTTGTTCTGTGTTGTCTTATGTGAAAAATAAATTCAAGGTCCTTGGGACAGATAATGTGTTTTATTTATCTTTGCATATCTAGTACTTAAAACAGCATTGGACCCACAGCTGGTACAAAATTAATTACTGTTGAATTGAGCAAATATTTATTCTAAATGTCTCTGTCAAATGACAGAGTTGTGGTTGTGTGGATTGAGTCTCTGGAGAGAGTTCTTTGTTCTCTCATGTTCTATGCTGTGGTTCTTGCTTTATGCAAAAAGAAGTAAGTTACTTAAAACCTGGACATGATACTTAAGATGTCCAATCTCAATTCCACTGAATAAAAATATGCTTAAAAATGCACTGACTTGAAATTTGTTCTTTGGGAAAAGCTATTCTATGTGTAGAATGTTTAAGCACATTGCTATGTGCTCCATGTAATGATTATCTAGATTTTAGTGTGCTCAGAACCACGAAGTGTTTGATCATATAAGCTCTTTTTACTCGCTTTCTTTCATATATGATTGTTAGTTTCTAGGGGTGGAAGATAAAATGACACCTGTTTTTGCTGTGCTTTTATTTTCCAGGGACTTGCATTGGCACATTTCGTGTGGATCGCTCCTTTGCAAGTGGCACTCCTCATGGGGCTAATCTGGGAGTTGTTACAGGCCTCTGCCTTCTGTGGACTTGGTTTCCTGATAGTCCTTGCCCTTTTTCAGGCTGGGCTAGGGAGAATGATGATGAAGTACAGGTAGCAACCTATTTTCATAGCTTGAAAGTTTTAAAAATTATGTTTTCAAAAAGCCCACTTTAGTAAAACCAGGACTGCTCTATACATAGAACTGTGATCTTCAGTGTCATTAAAAATTTTTTTTTGTTGTTTTTTTTTTTTTGGAGACAGAGTCTAGATCTGTCACCCAGGCTGGAGTGCAGTGGCACGATCTCGGCTCACTGCACTGCAACTTCTGCCTCCCAGGCTCAAGCAATTCTCCTGCCTCAGCCTCCGGAGTAGCTGGGATTAGAGGCACATGCCACCACACCCGGCTAATTTTTGTATTTTAGTAGAGACAGTGTTTCACCAGGTTGCCCAGGCTGGTCTCGAATGCCTGACCCCAGGTGATCCGCCCACCTCAGCCTCCCAAAGTACTGGGATTACAGGTGTGAGCTACCGCGCCCGGCCTAAAAAAGACTTTCTAAGATGGTGTAAATATTACTTCCTGTATCAATGGTACATTTTTTGCTTGTCAGTCTCTAGAATTTCTTTATAAATATGTTGATTCAGTTCATTTTTGTAGATTATAAAACAGGTAAAAAAGGAGAAAACATTTATGTGAATTAAAGGGAATACCTAATTTTTGTGTAGCGTTTATTAGCTTTTACTACTCTGGTTTATAGATCATCACACCAGAGCCTTAGTTACTTTGTGTTACAGAATAACTGATACGAGTGAATGAATGACTTACACAAGTCACTGCTTACGATAAAGGGCTTGAGTTTGTCAGCTCGAGTATGACAGAAAGTATCTAAGTTTTGGAGTCAAATAGCACTTTGTTTGAATCCCAGATTACATACTTACTAGTTATGTGACCTTAGTCAAGCCACTTCACCTCACTGAGTCTTTGCTTTTTTCATCTCTAAAATAGAGATACCTACCGCTCATAGGCTGTCATAAGGGATAGAGATAGCATATGGAATGAGTCTGTACAGCGTCTGGCACATAGGAGGCATTTACCAAACAGTAGTCATTATTTTTGTTACCATCTATTTGATAATAAAATAAATGCCCATCTGTTGAATAAAAGAAATATGACTTAAAACCTTGAGAAGTTCTTAATAGATAATTTGACTTGTTTTTACTATTAGATTGATTGATTGATTGATTGATTTACAGAGATCAGAGAGCTGGGAAGATCAGTGAAAGACTTGTGATTACCTCAGAAATGATTGAAAATATCCAATCTGTTAAGGCATACTGCTGGGAAGAAGCAATGGAAAAAATGATTGAAAACCTAAGACAGTAAGTTGTTCCAATAATTTCAATATTGTTAGTAATTCTGTCCTTAATTTTTTTAAAATATGTTTATCATGGTAGACTTCCACCTCATATTTGATGTTTCTGACAATCAAATGATTGCATTTAAGTTCTGTCAGTATTCATGCATTAGTTGCATAAATTCACTTTCGTGGGCTGTAATTTTATGTAGTTGGTCCAGGGTGTTATTTTGCGCTGCAAGTATATTATATTGATTCAGTATTAAAGAATTTCCTACATAAGTTCACTGCTGCTCAATACATTTATTTCCTTAAAATAATTATCAAGATACTGAAGGCTGATTGGTAACTCAGATGAAACTGGTAGAGTATACAATTCTGAACCAAATAAATGATTCTCTATTATTATATCTTAATTTATGTGTTATGGTATATTAACCATGAAAAAAATTGTATTTGGTTAGAATATGTTTGCTCTTCCTTAACTTGGGAATGACATAGGGTAATATTCACAGATTGGGTTCCTATAAATCCTCCACTTGAAATGAAGTCAGTTCAAGTAATGAAAGCTACCTCCTGAGATAGAATCAGTACTTGGCACCTATCTCTAGTGTTCTTTCACCTCATATAACCTTCCACTGATTAAAGATTATATCTAACAAAGAAAGTACAGCACAGACTGAGATATGATTACTGAGATAAATTTGGGCAAGATATAAACTACAGCATTTCTGTAGCAATGAGACCATTTTTCTTCAGTTGAGCTCCATGTTCTACAAACTCCAATCAAAAAAGGTTCTAGGAGACTCAGTGAAAGTTGATACACTGTTCAAGGAACAAATAATTTCAGCACATGGGAATTTCACAGGGAAAAATATACTAAAAAGAGAAGTACCCTTTTGGATGGTGTCAATATGGGTTATGAGGAATTCAGGCTGCTGAGTCCAGTATACAATGGTAACTGAGCTGCAGGTGTGTGATTGGAACAACAAAAGAAATGCTGAAATATTAAGTCCTTTGCCATGTAAATAGAAAGAGTAAAAGAGTATTTATTTCCAAAACATTATTGGTCACCTGTTTTTGTTATGCCCTTCAAGATAAATCCAGGAAGGGAATTGCATTGTCTTTCCAGAAAAGAAGTTCTTGGGGGAATTGTTCAATTGTTAGATGTTGTTTTTCTCATTAACAAGTGAGTGCTCCATCACACTTGCCCTCTGCATTACTCTTCTCCCTGCAAACACATATATAGCAAGGGTGATGACAAGGATATCAGAGGGTCTGGTTTTCTCAAACTCATGATAAACTCATGGCTGGGTCATTCTTGGTGCTGATTTTACTTTGGTTTTTGTTGTTATTGTTCCCTCTTCCTCAAAAGATGAAATCTATCCCCCTTACTTGGAATTTCTGTTTGATATATAGCGAATGTTTGGTTGTAACCTGTATAATCTGGCATGAAATTGTCACTCGAAAAGGCTAGAAAGTGTTGACGTATATATGGGACAGCAAGAGTTGCTCCTACTCAAGAGAGTAAATATAATGTTCTGGAAGAGATTGGCAGAATTCACATCAAAGGAGTGATTACTTCAGCCTGGGCCACTGTTGTACTGGTCAAAAGGCTGTGCAAAGCTCTCTGAAAATCCACTCTTTTATTGCTCTTTAGTAATAAAGTCACTTTCAATTTTAAAAATAACAAACTGATATAATATTTTTATGACTCATAAAATGTTAGCGATTATATTATGGAGAATCTACTTTCTGGGTGATTCTTACAAATGTTCTTGGATCCATTTTTTTTTTCTTATAGTACCTATTCTTCCCATTTTTCTCAACTCTAGTTAATATATTTCAACAACAGTTCAACAAATTTAACATTTTTATAAAAAGTATTTTCTATCATTTTATAAATAACAGCCTAGTCCATGTTACTCCTTTTCTTGTTGAGGAGAAAGGACACACACTGTAAATTCAAATATAGATCTCTACTGTGCTATTTAATCTTGGCAACAGCTCCACAAAGGAGATGACATGTTTTCCTTCTATAGAGGTGGATTCTGTAAAGTTAGAGGGAAGAGTGACTTGCTTAAGATGGCATAGCTGTAACTGGCAGAACTAGGATTCAAAGCCAGGTGAGATGCCAAAATCATAATCTGTCTTCAGTATCAAGTTACTGAAATTGGTAAACATTAGACCTAAATAGACTGAATTGCAATCCGGGTTGGGCACATTAAACTCCATTTTCTTCATCAATGTGCTCAGATTACATTTTACTTTTCAGACTAAAAATGGAAAAAAAGATTCCCTCTTAGTTCTGCACTTGAGAATGAGAATAGCTTTTCTGAATTATACAAGGAAGAAGAACTAATGCCCAAATGCCAGGTACCCACACGCACTATGCCGTGGCACAGCTGTTGCCCCCTTTCACCAGAGCCCTCTCTCTGTATCCTGGTTGACCTTTCCTTGGGCAAGAGCTGGGTGGGGATAATCACAAGTGACTCCAATTTGTATGGCTTCTGAAAGACTGGGACTGAGTTGAAGGCAGTGTTGTCCTCTGCACTCCCTGTTTTCTGTCTCCTGGAGCATTGAAGCCTCACATATGTATTAAAAAAAAATTTCCATTTGCATTTCAGACTAGAAGATTGAACATGTAGTGTAATGTGATTGCAAATAATTATATTGAAATGAGACAGAGAAGATGTAGTATTTACTCTCATAATTTTTCAAAACCCACCTGCAACTTGAATTAAAAGAACCACTTGGGTTTTTTTTTTTTTTTCAAACTCAAATCCTGGAAACCTACTGAGACTCATTCAATCAGTATCTCTAAGAGGCAGGCTTGAGACTGTATTTTTAAAAAGCATTTCAGGTGATTTTTACACATGCTAAGGCTTAAGAACCACTTCTCTGTAGCTTATATGTTATTTTCAATGTTCCTCAAAGCCAAGTTAGAATTTCCAAAGTGTTAAGAATCCATTAGACAATCACAGAATTGTCTTTTTCCTTTATAAATCTTGCAACGTTGTTCTCATTTCCATACTTAATTACTTAAAACACCAACCAACCAACAAGCAAAAAATGGTTAGTCTAACTAATCTTACAAGTTAATAATGAAGTAAAGGTTTAAAAATAATGTCATAATAATGTTAATAACAAATTATTAATTATAATTTAAAAATAATATTTACAAGTATTATGTGCAAAACACTGGTACTTTCATTGTTATCCTTTCATATAAGGTAACTGAGGCCCAGAGAGATTAAATAACATGCCCAAGGTCACACAGGTCATACGATGTGGAGCCAGGTCAAAAATATAGGCAGAAAGACTCTAGAGACCATGCTCAGATCTTACATTCCAAGATCCCTGATATTTGAAAAATAAAATAACATCCTGAATTTTATTATTATTATTTTTTATAGAACAGAACTGAAACTGACTCGGAAGGCAGCCTATGTGAGATACTTCAATAGCTCAGCCTTCTTCTTCTCAGGGTTCTTTGTGGTGTTTTTGTCTGTGCTTCCCTATGCACTAATCAAAGGAATCGTCCTCCGAAAAATATTCACCACCATCTCATTCTGCATTGTTCTGCGCATGGCGGTCACTCGGCAATTTCCCTGGGCTGTACAAACATGGTATGACTCTCTTGGAGCAATAAACAAAATACAGGTAATGTACCATAATGCTGCATTATATACTATGATTTAAATAATCAGTCAATAGATCAGTTCTAATGAACTTTGCAAATGTGCAAAAAGATAGAAAAAGAAATTTCCTTCACTAGGAAGTTATAAAAGTTGCCAGCTAATACTAGGAATGTTCACCTTAAACTTTTCCTAGCATTTCTCTGGACAGTATGACGGATGAGAGTGGCATTTTATGCCAAATTATCTTAAAATCCCAATAATACTGATGTAGCTAGCAGCTTTGAGAAATTCTAAAGTTTTCAGATGATAAGACACAATTTATACAAAGCTAATCGGATAAACTTGTGTATGATTAAGAAGCAAATAAATACTTATGCTTTTTTGCTGTTTATTTAAATATTTAACCCAGAAAATGAGTCACTGTGACAGAAATAAAAATGAGAGAGAAGGGTGAGCCACTTTTAGGTAGTTCTGGCATTTTTAAATCTAGGCCCGAGGTTGCAAATGGTGGCCCATAGAACTAATTTTGGCTCCTAGACCTGTTTTATTTAACCTTTCATTAAAAAAATTTGTATTGGTTGCCAGCAATTAAAAATTGGGAGATGTCTCACACACACACATATAAACACACACACACACATAAACACACACACTCATGTGTGCAGCCTCTTTTGAAGAATTGGAATAACTAGTCAACTGCGTCCTCCTTTTCCACAAGCTGTGACAGCTCCCTGCTCACAGAGCACGTGCCCTCTCCAGTTCATCACGCTCTCTTCTCAGTCCCTTTTCTTAATTATATCACCTATTTGGTCTGAGACTAAGTGAGTTTGAGATCTGTGATTTAGACAAAGTGGTGAATCTAGCTCTGAATCATAGTAAGTAGCTCTGGGAATCATCTTGTCTTCTGTTAACCCATTGAGAGAGAAAGAAAGAAGAAACAGATCTGGGGAGAATCACTGAATGGGAGCATAGAGACAGAGAAACAGATCTAGAAAACCAAACTGGGAGAAAATGAGAGAAACCAAAAGAGAGGTAGAGAGGAGCAGAGAAGAAAATGAAGAAGCGAGGCAAGGACCAGGCTTTTTCATTATTTCTTATGGCCAAGACTTCAGGATGTGTGGACTTAATTCTTCCTTATGCTCGTACCTTCCCTAGGAAAACTGATTTAGAGTCTCTAATAGAGCCCTTCTTTTAGAATCACAGTTTGATGCCTTAAAACTAGTTATATGCCTTCACATGCTTCCTTAACCCACAGAAGTGATGCTAATGAGGCCCTTAATAAGGAGGGTGCTATTAAGATGAAGACATTCATTTTTTTCTCCATCTAATGTTGGATTAAGGCACCTTAGTGGGTAATTCAGGGTTGCTTTATAAATTCATCACTAAGGTTAGCATGTAATAGTACAAGGAAGAATCAGTTGTATGTTAAATCTAATGTATAAAAAGTTTTATAAAGTATCATATGTTTAGAGAGTATATTTCAAATACGATGAATCCTAGTGCTTGGCAAATTAACTTTAGAACACTGTAATAAAATTGTTTTGTTAAGAAATAATTACTATTTCATTATTAAAATTCATATATAAGATGTAGCACAATGAGAGTATAAAGTAGATGTAATAATGCATTAATGCTATTCTGATTCTGTAATATGTTTTTGCTCTCTTTTATAAATAGGATTTCTTACAAAAGCAAGAATATAAGACATTGGAATATAACTTAACAACTACAGAAGTAGTGATGGAGAACGTAACAGCCTTCTGGGAGGAGGTCAGAATTTTTAAAAAATTGTTTGCTGTAAACACCTGTTTTCTTCTTTGTGAATATGGATTTCATCCTAATGGCGAATAAAATTAGAATGATGATATAACTGGTAGAACTGGAAGGAGGATCACTCACTTATTTTCTAGATTAAGAAGTAGATGAGGCCGGGCACGGTGGCTCACGCTGGTAATCCCAGCACTTTGGGAGGCCGAGGCGGGCGGATCACCAGGTCAGGAGATCGAGACCACGGTGAAACCCCGTCTCTACTAAAAATACAAAAAAAAAATTAGCCGGGCGTGGTGGCGGGCGCCTGTAGTCCCAGCTACTCGGAGAGGCTGAGGCAGGAGAATGGCGTGAACCCGGGAGGCGGAGCTTGCCGTGAGCCGAGATCGCGCCACTGCGCTCCAGCTGGGTGACAGAGCGAGACTCCGTCTCAAAAAAAAAAAAAAAAAAAAAGAAGTAGACGAATGGCCAGGCGCTCATGCTTGTAATCCCAGCACTTTGGGAGACCAAGGTGGTGGATCACCTGAGGTCAGGAGTTCAAGACCAGCCTGGCCAACATGGTAAAACCCGGTCTCTACTAAAAATACCAAAAATTAGCTGGGCATGGTGGCAGATGCTGTAGTCCCAGCTGCTCGGGAGGCTGAGGCAGGAGAATCACTTGAACCCGGGAGGCGGAGGTTGCAGTGAGCCAAGATCACGCCACTGCACTCCAGCCTGGGCAACAAGGCGAGACTCTGTCTAAAAAAAAAAAAGAAGTAGAGGAATATTAAATGCAATATAAAAGCTTTTTTTATTTTTAAGTCATACAATTTGTTTCACATAACAGATCAGGAAATAATACAGAGATCATAAGTTTTGGAGCTGGATTTGAATCCTGGCTCTGCCATTTACTTTCTGTGTAATCTAAGTCAAGTTACTTAACTTTGTGGGCCCTCTGACTCTCCACGTGTAAAATGGAGAATATTAATATTTACCTTGCAAATTTGTTGTGAGGACTGAAGGAGAGAATTTAGGTAAAACATTCATCAGAGTACCATGCACACAGTGGTTCCTCAATAAACATTAGCTTCTCTGATTGCAAGTTCCGGTCCAAAGTGCTTTATATATACCAGTCAATAAAAGGATGCGGGAGAGATATACCAGTGTATTGTTTCTACCATTTTAAACCTGTTTTCATCGACTGTTACAAATTCTATCATACTGCTCCACATAAAAATATTATCAATGATTTTTAGTCTCTGAAGTGCAATATTTGATTATTGAGCACAGCTGTTGAAGTTTTAGTTTCTTCTCACTTATATGGGTTGTGTAAAGGTAGGAGGTATAAAACCAATGTCCTAGGTCTAAATCTTTCTTAATGTCATACTTTGGATTCATTTATATAAGTAACTTGAGCACTAGCGCTTCATTTTACTTCATTTTTTAAAGATAAAGTAAGAGTAATTCCCATCTGCCTAGCAAAATTGTTTTGTAGAAAAGTTTGTGGATCAGATTTATTTTACTTTGATTTTAGAAATTTCAAGTGTCTTTGTAGGCATGAAGGAAAAATATGCAGTTTGACATTTTCTACTACTTTCAGGTCATTATTTTCCTACTCTGGTGCAAAAATCCTCAATTCCTGTCTCACTCCATCTAATCAAATAAGTAGCATGCTTGAGCCCTTACTGTGTGCCAGGCACTGGGATAAGCACTTTATATGTTTTGTCCCACTTAATTCTCACAGCATTTCTATGACCTAAATAAAATTAATATTTTCATTTCACTGATAATACAATGGAGGCTTCAAAAAGTTTAGGGACTTGGCTCAGCTCACACAACTGGCAAGGACTGAAAATGGATTTTAGTCCCAAATGTCATAGGCTAGAGCCCTTTCACTAAACTGTTGTCTTCCATCTGGTGGCATCCTCCTCCTCCAGTCTTTGTCACCTAAACTCTGGGCACCCCTTGATGGCATTTACTTATGATGGTGATGCTTGTTAAACTTCCTGTTTGAGACTTCAACATCCATATAAACGAGTCTTCCAATACTGTACTTAGAACTTATATTTTGTAGTGACTTCTTCAGAAGCTTTCTCTCTTAGTCATATCCTGAGTTTTGTTAGCACCTGGACTTACCTCACTTTGGGAATGTTGCACTCTGAAATCTCTTTCTCAGCTTGGAATTTCCTAATCTTCCAACTGTTTGAGTCTTTTAATTCTACATTTACTGCCTTTCCATTTCATCAGGATTTCTAGTCTCTTTCATTCTTCCTTTTGGACTCCTCCTGATTTAACCTCTGCTTATTCGAAGAACAATAATTTCATTCTCTCAGCTGCACTCTCAATTCCCTTTTCCTTTTGTTTTTTTTCCTACAGAACACTTACTTTATCAGTTTTGGAGAAGTAAGTGCTATCTGGGAAACAATAGTGCTATCTGTTGACTCTAGTCAACTGTAAGTTTTATACATTTATTGTTTAAACCTTATATGGGTCTATAATCCTTCTTGGGAAATCCTTTCATTTGTCTTTAATTTCCTTTACCATTTCCCTAAAGGCTATTCCAGATTTTTATCACATTCACAAAATTCCCATCTTTTCCCAGGATCTGTTCACCCCCAGTAGATAGCCTTGTCTCCCACAATACAGAGAGGAAATAGAGGCCACCATCATATTTGAATGTTTCTAACTTCTCTCTTCACCCTTGGAATTATCTTTTTCTTCTTTTGTGTCTAAGAGAAAGATGTATGCTTCCTCTTATCCTTGTCTGAACTATTCTATTTTGCTTCATCTTCTCAGAACAGGGGACCAGCAATTATTCTTCCTCCAGAAGCTTCAACGTCATTTGTCAACTGACTCCTTCTCATGTTTAAATATTTTCAAGTTAAACAATTTCTTTCCTGACTTTTGTTCATGCGACCTCATGTCCAAAACCTTATCACTCTTCTTCCCTTTGCTGTCAAGGCTGTTCTCACTTCTTCACTTCTTGTGGACTTCTCCCCACTACAACATAGATTCTGCCATCACCAATCTATTAAAACTGTTATACTCTTATGGAATTTATCATTCAATTTAGCTTCAGTGAACCGTTCTTTCCAGATTATTTTGGCCTCAGACCATGACTTCTAAGTCTGCCCTGCTTGCCACTTAAGTGACCACTGGGTCCCCACCTAGGCCTCTGCGTTAGTCCGTTTTCACGTTGCTGATAAAGACATACCCAAGAATGGGCAATTTATGAAAGAAAGGGGTTTGAGGGACTCACAGTTCCATGTGGCTGTGGAGGCCTCACAATCATGGTAGATGATGAAAGGCATGTCTCACATGGAGGCAGATAAGAGCATAGAACTTGTGCAGGGAAACTTCCCTTTATAAAACCACCAGATCTTGTGATACTTCTTCACTATCATGAGAATAGGATGGGCAAGACCCACCCCCATGATTCAATTATCTCCCACTGGGTCCCTCCCACAACACATGGGAATTATGGGAGCTACAACTCGAGGTGAGATTTGGGTGAGGACATAGCTAAACCATATCAGCCTCCTTCTGGCTTTTTATGTTCTCTGTGGGTGACCTCTCTCAGGCTCAAGTGATATCAATGTGCTGATGACTCTCAAATGCACATCTCTGGCTTCAGTTTCTTCCTTGAACATCATACATATGTTTCCAAATTTCCTGCGTGTACCTCAAAGTTCTTGTTCATCACTCCCCAAGCTTCATAAACCCACTCATTTTAGTGTATTCTCCATCTCCTTTGATAGCATCCCTGAGAGGCAAGTCCCTGGTGAGTTATATATGACTCCTCCCTTGCTCCAAACCTCAGAGTAAGTAACATTCCTATTAACATATTAGGAAGCTGAGGCTTAGACAGTTTAAGTAACTCAAGCATGGTTACACAACTAGCTAGGGCAGAGCTAAAATGTCAGGCTAGGCTCCTGTGACTCCAAAGCCCTTTCTCACTCAGCATATCATCACTTATTTTTTTTTTTCTTTAAGAGATAGAATCTTGCTCTATCACGTGGGCTGGAGTGCAGTGGCACAATCATAGCTCACTGTAACCTTGAACTTGGGCTCAACTGGTCCTCCTGCCTTAGCCTGCTGAGTAGCTAGGGCTACAGGCACACACCACCATGCCTAGCTAATTTTTTTTTTTTTTTTTTTGAGACAGAGTCTCACTCTGTCACCGAGGCTGGAGTGCAGTGGTGTGATCTCGGCTCACTGGAACCTCTGCTGCCCAGGTTCAAGCGATTCTCCTGCCACAGCCTCCTGAGTAGCTGGGATTACAGGTGCCTGCCACTGTGCCCAGCTAATTTTTGTATTTTTAGTAGGGACAGGGTTTCACCATCTTGGCCAGGATTGTCTTGAACTCCTGACCTCATGATCCACTTGCCTCGGCCTCCCAAAGTGCTTGGATTACAGGTGTGAGCCACCACACCTGACCACCTACCTAATTTTTAATTTTTTTGCAGAGACAGGGTCTCACTACATTGCCCAGGCTGGTCTTGAACTCCTGTTCTCAAACAATCCTGCCTCGGACACCCCAAGTGCAGGGATTACAGGCATGAGTCATTGCACCTGGCCTGTATATATGATTTTTAGTATATGTAAATATACATATTTATTAAATGTAAATATAAATATAAATGTGTGGAGTGATATCCATTGAAATGTTAAACATAGTTCTCAGTGGTACAACTACAGGTGATTTCTCTTTTCTTATTTCTGGTTTTCTATGTTTTCCAAATTTCTTGAAATGTGTCTTCTGTAATCAGAAATAAAAGTTATTAGTAACAACAGTCTTCCATTGGTACAAGTGCTTATTGGATAAAAGTCCCACTTCTAAGCATGACACTCACAACTTGTAAGTTAATAGCCTTTGTCACCTTACCATATATATCTGATTCAGCCACTCACACCATTCCTGAGATATATTTTGTTCCTTTGTGCCTAAATCACTGTGCATGCAGATCCATCTTCCCAGAACACCTATAACCATTTCTTAGTCCTGTGAAATCCTACTTACATCCTTCATAGTCTAGCATGTATATCATTTACTTGGTCAAGGGTGAGTCGGTTGTTCTCTTGAATGTACTGCCATATGACGTGGTGTGATTTCAATTGTAGCACCAAGCACATTGCAATATTAATTCGTTTATCATTCTCCCATGTAGGATGTTTGAAGTAGTTTCTAATACAGAGATTATACTCAATAAATATTTATTAGATAAATAAATGAATAAGGGAATAACAAATGCCTTTGTCTCATTTTAAAATGCTTTCATTGTTAGCTACCCATATAATAAAAAACTAAAAGCAGTAGTCTTCAAGCATGATTGTTTATGTATGCCTTAAAAGAATTTTGAAAACCTATGTACTCCCGACACACTTTTAAGTTAACTTATAAATTTTTCAACATAGTTTTAAGTGGTGGCAAATGATGTAGTTTCTTATTTTTTTTTTTTTTTATTTTTTTTTTTTGAGACGGAGTCTTGCTGTGTCACCCAGGCTGGAGTGCAGTGGCGCGATCTCGGTTCACTGCAAGCTCCGCCTCCCGGGTTCACGCCATTCTCCTGCCTCAGCCTCTCCGAGTATCTGGGACTACAGGCGCCCGCCACCACGCCCGGCTAATTTTTTTGTATTTTTAGTAGAGATGGGGTTTCACCGTGGTCTCGATCTCCTGACCTGGTGATCCGCCCGCCTCGGCCTCCCAAAGTGCTGGGATTACAAGCGTGAGCCACTGCGCCCGGCCCTTATGTATTTTATACTGCTTAAGTATGCTACATGGATTTCTTCAAAACCTTGAAGCTACAGTTTCAGTGCATTCAATTTATGGAAAAGAAATGAATTTATGAAATTGGTTCTTATTGTCAAGTCAATCAGCTAAATATAACTTGCTTTCTGTCAGGAAAAGTCTGACTTTAAAATACAGATAAGTAATAACGATTATTAATTAATTTATTAAATTATTAAAATTAAAATAATTAAATAATTTGTTAATTAAAATATCTTATTCCCCTACTTATTTCTGCAATTTGACTCTAAGAATAGATAAGACACATAGATTGCCTTAGGTTTGAAATCTGGGTGAAATAAGATACTGCCTCCTTCAGTATTTCTGCCTTTGCTTTTATGGGAGCCTCTTTCAAGAAAAAGTCATTCTCTCATGGTCCCCTTGTTTGAGTCCCAGAGGTTTTCCTACTCCAGAAAGTGCAACGTAGTGGCCAGGAGCAGTGGCTCACGCCTGTAATCCCAGCACTTTGGGAGGCCGAGGCGGGTGGATCACGAGGTCAGGAGATCGAGACTCATCCTGGCTAACACGGTGAAACCCCGTCTCTACTAAAAATACAAAAAATTAGCCAGGTGCGGTGGTGGGCGCCTGTAGTCCCAGCTACTCGGGAGGCTGAGGCAGGAGAGTGGCGTGAACCTGGGAGGTGGAGCTTGCAGTGAGCTGAGATTGCGCCACTGCGCTCCAGCCTGGGCAAAAGAGCAAGACACCGTCTCAAAAAAAAAAAAAAAAAAAAGAAAGTGCAACGTAGTAAGACTAGTACTATACTCCCTTGCATGGTAAGTGAGAAGGCTGTCTGTATAAAATGAGGGAAGGACTCATGAGAGGGAAGTAGGTCAGGAGAAATGATAGATTCTCAGGCAGGTTAATTTTAGGAAAGAGTTAATAGAGTCCCTTATAACAAGGTGCATCTGCTTCCTCCTGATCAATTTTTAGGACTGTTTACTTTGATTTGAAGACCACTATGCTAAAGCTTCCCAAGGGGGCAATAGTGAGGCAAGGAATTTTAAAAAGGGAACTACTTCTTCCTAGCTACTTTTGTGAAATGAATTCATTTGAATTATCTGGCAATCTCTTCATATTTGTATTCAACAATAATTACTTAAAGAAATGCTTTGAGCTTCTCAGAGGAGGGTGCTACCAGTGTGATGGAGTAGACTTAAGATTTGGGGGCCGGGCGTGGTGGCTCACGCTTATAATCCCAGCACTTTGGGAGGCCGAGGCGGGCGGATCACGAGGTCAGGAGATCGAGACCACGGTGAAACCCCGTCTCTACTAAAAATACAAAAAATTAGCCGGGCGTGGTGGCGGGCGCCTGTAGTCCCAGCTACTCGGAGAGGCTGAGGCAGGAGAATGGCGTGAACCCGGGAGGCGGAGCTTGCAGTGAGCCGAGATTGCGCCACTGCACTCCAGCCTGGGCGACAGAGCGAGACTCCGTCTCAAAAAAAAAAAAAAAAAAAAAAAAAAAAAAGATTTGGGTTGTGACTTTAAAGCTATGTGACTTTAGTCATTTAACTGCTGAGTCACAGTCTACAGCTTTGAAAGAGGAGGATTATAAAATCTATCTCATGTTAATGCTGAAGATTAAATAATAGTGTTTATGTACCACGCTTATAGGAGAAGACGGTGTGTGTGTGTGTGTGTGTGTGTGTGTGTATGTATACATGTATGTATTCAGTCTTAAATTAAAAAATCTTTAACTTGATAATGGGCAAATATCTGAGTTTTAGATCATGTCCTCTAGAAACCATATGCTATATAATTATGTACTATAAAGTAATAATGTATACAGTGTAATGGATCATGGGCCATGTGCTTTTCAAACTAATCGTACATAAAACAAGCATCTATTGAAAATATTTGACAAACTCATCTTTTATTTTTGATGTGTGTGTGTATTTTTTTTTTAACAGGGATTTGGGGAATTATTTGAGAAAGCAAAACAAAACAATAACAATAGAAAAACTTCTAATGGTGATGACAGCCTCTTCTTCAGTAATTTCTCACTTCTTGGTACTCCTGTCCTGAAAGATATTAATTTCAAGATAGAAAGAGGACAGTTGTTGGCGGTCGCTGGATCCACTGGAGCAGGCAAGGTAGTCTCTTTTATTCTTCACTATTAAGAGCTTAATTTGGTATCCATGTCTCTTTTTTTTTTCTAGTTTGTAGTGCTGGAAGGTATTTTTGGAGAAATTCTTACATGAGCATTAGGAGAATGTATGGGTATAATGTCTTGTATAATAGAAATTATTCCACTGATAATTTACTCCAGTTTTTTATTTCCTCATATTATTTTCAGTGGCTTTTTCTTCCACATCTTTATATTTTGCACCACATTCAACACTGTGTCTTGCACATGGCGAGCATTGAATAACTTTATTGAATAAACAAATCATCCATTTTACCCAGTCTTAACCAGAATAGACATTTTTTCAGAGCTGGTCTAGGAAAATCATGACTTACATTTTGCCTTAGTAACCACATAAGCAAAGGGTCCCCATTTTTGTTAACATTAGAATTTTCAGAATAGATTTAGATTTGCTTATGATATAAGGAAAAATTATTTAGTGGGATAGTTTTTTGAGGAAATACATAGGAATGTTAATTTATTCAGTGCTCAACCTCTTCTCCATATCCCACTCTAAGAACAACTTAACCTGGCATATTTGGAGATACATCCGAAAAAACTAGTAGATTAGAAAGGAAAAACAGCAAAAGGACCAAACTTTATTGTCAGGAGAAGACTTTGTAGTGATCTTCAAGAACATAACCCATTGTGTAGATAATGATAAACACTTGCTCTCTTTTAACTGTTAAGGAAATAAATTTAAAAGACATGAAAGAATCAAATTAGAGATGAGAAAGAGCTTTCTAGTACTAGAATGGGCTAAAAGGCAATAGGTATTTGCTTCGGAAGTCTATAAAATGGTTCCTTGTTCCCATTTGACTGTCATTTTAGCTGTGGTACTTTGTAGAAATGTAAGAAAAAGTTTAGTGGTCTCTTGAAGCTTTTCAAAATACTTTCTAGAATTATACCAAATAATCTAAGACAAACGGAGAAAGAAAGAGAGGAGGGAAGAAAGAAGGAAATGAGGAAGAAAGGAAGTAGGGAGGAAGGAAGGAAAGAAGGAAGTAAGTAAGAGGGAAGCAGTGCTGCTGCTGTAGGTAAAAATGTTAATGAAAATAGAAATTAAGAAAGACTCCTGAAAGGCAATTATTTATCAATATCTAAGATGAGGAGAACTATGTTTTGAAGAATTGAATATGATACTTGGGAAACAAAATGCCACAAAAAATTTCCACTCAATAAATTTGGTGTCAGGCTGGGTGCAGTGGCTCACACCTGTAATTCTAGCACTTTTGGAGGCAGAGGCAGGTGAATTGCTTGAGTCCAGGAGTTTGAGACCAGCGTGGGCAATGTGGCAAACCCCACCTCTACAAAAAATACAAACAAAAAAAAATAGCTGGGTGTGGTGGTGTGTGCCTGTAGTCCCAGCTACTTGGGAGGCTGAGGTGGGAGGATCACCTGAGCCTGAGAGGTGGAGGCTGCAGTGAGCCATGATTGCAACACTGTACCCTAGCCTAGGTGATAGGCTCAAAAATAAAAAATTGTTGTTCACAATTCTAATAATGGAATTTGGTTGTTTCTTGCTCTGGTTTTTTTCCTGCATATGAAACAGGCTTTTAAAACAAAGTAGCTGGAATTGTGCATTTTTTCTTACAAAAACATTTTCTTTCTTAAAATGTTATTATTTTTCTTCTATATCTTGTATATTATTACTAGCAGTTTTCACTATTAAAAAATTATACCATAGGAGGGGCTGATACTAAATAAGTTAGCAATGATCTAAACAAGGATGTTTATTTATAAAAAGGTAGTAATTGTGTTTCATAGAATTTTTAAAATTAATTCTGCATATGTCTTCAAGAGCAATTCTATGATAGATGTGCAAAAATAGCTTTGGAATTACAAATTCCAAGACTTACTGGCAATTAAATTTCAGGCAGTTTTATTAAAAATTCATGAGCAGATAATTACTGGCTGACATTGCAATTGTATCTTATGAAAAGCAGCTATGAAGGCAGAGTTAGAGGAAGGCAGTGGTCCCTTGGGAATATTTAAACACTTCTGAGAAATGGAGTTTACCAACTCAATCTAGGAGACTGTCTGTTAGTAGTATTAGGAATGGAACACGTTATAGTTTTTTTTGGACAAAAAATCTAGCTAAAATATAAGATTGAATAATTGAAAATATTAACATTTTAAGTTAAATCTTACCCACTCAATACAATTTGGTAATTTGTATCAGAAGCTTAAAAGATAACCTAATAATTCTTCTACTTCTATAACTTACCCAAATATGTTTGCAGAGATTTTATGTAAAGCTCTTCATTACAACATTGCTTTCAGGAGCCAAAAATTGGGTGGGAGGAGTCCCATAAATGTTGAATAATAGGGGTTTGATTAGATAAATTTTGGTGTAGTTCTATAATGGCATGTTATTCAGCCAGTAAAAGGGTTGTTAAAGAATGACTGTGATGGATGTATGTGATATACTCTTAAGTGAATAAAGAGTTACAAAATGTTATGTACAAGTTACAAAATGTTATGTACATTATGATCCATTTTTCATAAAATCATATGTCTATGTATATATGTGTGTCTAGAAGGATAAATTTATCAAGTTGTTATCTCTGAAATTTTGGGTATATTTTATATTTCTAGATTTTCTGTTACTTTGTTACTTTACTGATAAAGTAATAACGTTGTTGACTTTTATCACTCTCCCCTATTAATAATCATGTAGGCTGCAAAAGGATCATGTCTTCTTTATTTTTATATTCCAAGGACTGTCAACAAGTGCCTAGCACTTGACAGGTATATTATAGAAATTTAACTGAATATCTTTAGGAAATAGATTTTTGTTTGTAGTTGTTCTAGTCTACATTAAGTGTCTTGCACTTATGAAACTTCCTTGAATTATTTTAGTGAAGCAATGTTAGTATAGAATTTTGCATCACTGGATGCCCTTGACTGAAAGCTGGCTTATGGCATCTCACCAGTGCGTGGGGAGTTTCAGTCCTTCTGTTGTCCGCCTCACAGCTGAAGCAGTGCTGTTGCTGACAATTCCTGACACCACCTTGTCTCTATTATCGATTATTGCCTCACTATGGTACTGAGTTTTAGCTTATTCTTGTAATAACTGGGACGCATATGTATAGAATAAGCTATTAGTTCATGTTTTTGCTTGCTTTTTATACAGAATACATGTCTGCAAAGAGTTTTATCAATATTTTGGAATTTTGGGAGATATGAAGTTAAAAACATCATTGAATATATATACACACACACACACACACACATATATCTGTGACACCATACATGATTTATTTTATTTAATTTTTAAAATTTTATTCTTTTTAGAGATTAGGTCTTACTGTGTCATCCAGGCTGAACTTCAGTGGTGTGATCATAGCTCACTGTAACCTTGGGCTCCTGGGCTTAAGTGACCTTTCTGCTTCAGCCTCCCAAAATGCTGGGATTATAGGCATGAGCCACTGTGTCTGGTCCGATATGTATATGTATATTTTTAACCTGGATTATCAGAGCTATATTGTGTTTAGGTTTATAAAGCTGTACTAGGTGAAAATGTCACTTCTAGGTTTAATTTTGTACAAAATAATTTTATATAGAAATGAGGTAATTCAGATTTTTTCCCATGTAATAAGAATTGTAAAATTTACTGAAACAAATATCAAAAAGATATCTATTACATGACCTTCCTTTCTTCTGAATATATTTTAGGTGATATTATTTATTAAAATTTAAAAATGAAAATTAAAATATATAAAAAGTTGAAAATTATTCCTCTCTTTACTGTCTCTCATCTGTCCATTTTCCATTCTCCTGCATTCCCTCATCCAACCAAGGTAGCCAATCCAGGTAATTTTTTTTAGTCTCTTTCCAGAGATGTTTCTTTCTATATATATAATCAATACCTATTTTTTGTTGTTCCCCACCTCTCTTTTTATGTAACAATATGCAGAGTTTTGTTTCTTGCTTTTCCCACTATCTTGGACAACTTTCCATATTCAAAGCACAGAGGACTTGCACATACGTTCACACTGCTGAATATTTGTGTCTCTCCCCTGCCATTCATATGTCGAAATCCTAACTCCTAAGGTGATGGTATTGCAAGGTGGGGCCTTTGGGAGGTGATTAGTCCATGAGGGTGGAGTCTTTATAAAAGAAGCCTTAGAGAGACCCTCACCCCTTAGAGAGACACTCACCCCTTAGAGAGACCCTCACCCCTTTCTGCCATGTGAGAACACAGGAGGAAGACAGCTGGCCATCCAGGAATCAGGAGTCTCTTAGCAGACCCAAATCTGCTGGCACCTTGATCTTGGACTTCCCAGCCTCCAGAACTGTGAGAAATAAATTGTTGTTTATAAGCCACACAGTTCATGGTATTTTGTTACAGCAGCCTGAACAAGGACACACACACACACACACACACTTAAATAGATGCATAGTATTCCATCATATGGATGGATATTCTATGATATAATTAATCACTATTGATTGACATTTGGGTTGTTTCCAATATTTTGTTAACACAAAGAACAACACTATAAATAACTTTATATACATACCATTTAGCACATCTGCAATTGTATCAGTAGGCTTCCTATAAGTGGTCAAGCATTTGTGTACTTGTGATTTTGGTAGATGTTGTCAAATGTCCTTCCCTGAAACTTGTACCAATTCGTACTCATGCCATACACTCTAAATAAAGTGCTGATTTCCCCACAGCATTACTAACAGATGATATTATCTAATTTAAAAGTTTCTCATCTTATAGGGAAAATAGTATGTCAATGTATTTTTAACTTGCATTTCTTTTATTATAAGTAGTGTAAAATATCATTTCAACTTATACACAGGAGGAATTTCTCTCTATATAAAGTGATCGTAGAATCATAATGAAAAATATCACCAACTCATTAGGAAAATGTACAAAGGATTGAATAGATATTTCATCAAAAATAAAAATATAAGTGGCCTTTAAACATTGAAAGGTAACATTTTAACAAAGACTTGCAGGAGGTGAGGGATTAGGGAATGTAGACTCTGGGAAGAGTCTTCCAAGTAGCAGGTGAAGCAAGTGCAAAGCTTTCAGATGGGACTGCCTATACCTGTCTGGTTTGAAGAACAGTAAGGAGGTCACTGAGGCTGGCATAGAGTAAGACAGGGAGGGTAGAATATCGTCAGAGTAGTAATTGGTGGTGGAGGTAGGGGGTAAACCATAAAGTGCTTGGTAAAGACTAAGGCTTTTTTCTCTGGGTGAGATTAGAGGCCACTGGAGAGTTTTAAACAGAAGTAACAGGGCCACTTTGGCTAATGTTTTTAGGCTATTCTGTAGGGAGACAAGGGAGGAAGCAAGGAGATGAGTTAGGAGTCTATTGTGCCAATTCAGGCAAGTGATGGTGGCTTGATCCAGGTAGTGGTGGAAGTAGTATAGTAGGAAGTGATCAGATTCAGGACATGCTTTGAAGGAAGATCCAATAGAATTAATGGATAAGTTGAACAATGACATATAAGAAAAGTCATAGAGGAGTCAAAGATGATTCCAAGCTTTCTGGACCGAGTAACTGGAAGGATAAAGGTGCCGTTTACTAGAAAGATAATGGGAGAAATGGGTTTTGGATGGAGCTTGGATTGGGGATATTAAGTTTGAAATGCCTATTTGACATCCAAATAGAGATGTTAGTTGGATGTACAAGTCTAGTTTCAAGGAAGAGGGGGCTGGTAGTGTGAAGATGGGGCTGGATGAGATTCCAAAGGAAAGAGGGTTGATAAGAAGAGAAAGGGGTGTGAGGGTTAGCCTAAGGGCATTCTAAGTATCAGAGGTTAAGGAGATGGGTGAAGAAAACCCAATAAAATAAAAGTCTGAGAAGATAAAGCTAGTGAATGAATGTGGTATCCTGGAACTCAACTGATGTCAAGCAGAAGGGTGTTATCAACTAGGTCAAATGCTCATTCATCAAGTAAGATGAAACTGTGATAATTAACCAGTGTCTTTTGAAATGCGGAGATAACTCGTGACTTAATGAAAGCAATAGTAGAGAAGGTCAAACTTGACCAGAATGAAATTAGAAAGAATAAGAGGAAAGAAAAGACCAAATACAGACAACCATTGATGCCTTATTCTTTTGATATACTCATGGAGTCCCCTTGCTAATACAATTGACCCTTAAACAGTACAGGCTTGAACTGCATGGGTCCACTTATTTGTGAATTTTTTTTCAATTAATATGTTGGAAAATTTTTGGAGATTTTTGACAATTTGAAAAAACTCACAAACTGTGTAGCCTACAAATATCGAGAAAATTAAGAAAAAGTAAGATATGCCATGAATCCATAAAATATATGTAGACACTAGCCTATTTTATCATTTACTACTATAAAATATACACAATCTATTATAAAAGTTAAAATTTATCAAAACTTAACACACACACTAACACTTACCCTACCTGGCACCATTCACAGTCAAGAGAAATGTAAATAAACATAAAAATGTATAGTAAATCATAAAGGCATAAAACTAATTGTAGTACATATGGTACTACTGTAATAATTTGGTAGCCACTTCGTGTTGCTATTACCGTAAGCTCAAACGTCGTGGGTAGCCATTTAAAACACCACGTGATGCTAATCATCTCCATGTGAGCAGTTCTCTCTCCAGTAAATTGCGTATTGCAGTAAAAAGTGATCTCTAGTGATTCTCACATAATTTTCATCATGTTTACTGCAATGCCATAAACCTTGAATAACATCAAGCAATCCATACAAAGTGCCACTAGTGATGCTGGGAGTGCTTCCAGGAAGCACGGAGAAGTTGTAACAGTACAAGAAAAAAGTTGAATTGCTTGGTATTTACCATATATTGAGGTCTGCAGCTACAGGTGCCTGCAATTTTGAGATAAATGAACCCAGTATAAAGACTGTTGTAACAAAAGAAAAGAAAATGTGAAACCATCAGTGCAGCTATGCCAGCAGGTGTGAAGTCTTGCACTTTTTGCAAAATACAAAATATGAAATATGTGTTAATTGATTGTTTATGTTATCCGTAAGGTTTCCAGTCAACAATAGGCTATTAGTAGTTAAGTTTTTGTGGAGTCAAAAATTATACGTGGATTTTTGACTATACAGTGGGTTGGCACCCCTAACCTTCATGTTGATAAAGGGTCAACGGTATATTATTTAATTTTTTTGTATTTATATTCATAAATAAGATTAAATCTATATTTCCAAGTAATCTCCATAAGATTTTGTTATTAATATTATTATTATTATTTTTGAGACGGAGTCTTACTCTGTCGCCAGGCTGGAGCACAGTGGTGCGATCTCGGCTCACTGCAACCTCTGCCTCCCGGGCTCAAGCAATTCTCCTGCCTCACCCTCCTGAGTAGCTGGGACTACAGGCATGCTCAACCATACTCAGCTAATTTTTGTATTTTCAATAGAGACGGGGTTTCACCATGTTGGCCAGGATGGTATTGATTTCTTGACCTCGTGATCTGCCTGCCTCGGCCTCCCAAAGTGCTGGGATTACAGGCGTGAGCCACTGTGCACAGCCATTAATATTATTATTACCCAATAAAAAAAATTTGGAAACTTGTCTTCTTTTCCCCTGATTCTGTTTAAATAGCACTGGAGTTACCTGTTTTGAATTTTTTTTCCAAGCGGTCCCTTATGAGTTTTCTCTATGTTTTATTTGTTTCATTTCTTATATTGTATTTTTGCAACTCCTTTAATGATACTTTTCTTCCTGATTAGGTTTCTACTAAAACCAAACAAGCCTTCCATGAATTAGCTTTTAGATTTACTTATTAGTTTAACTGTTCTCTTGTATTGTAACTCATTAATTTATAATTTTATCTTTATTAATTATTCTATTTTTCTTCTGCTTTTTTGTTGTTTTTCTAGGTTTTGAGTTAGATGTTTGATGCTTTTTTAAAAAGCTGTGAATTTTCCTCTGGGTAATACTTTAGCTGTATATTATGGATTCTGATATATAGTGTTTCCATTACATTATTTTCTAGAAAATCTGTAGCTTTGATTTATATTTGTTTCCTCTTTGACCTAAGATATCCTAAGGAAAAGTTTAACATTTTCCAGAAAGAAAACAAATTTTCTTTGTTTTCCAAGAAAGTTGTTCAAATTATTTCTACCGCTTGGAATTTTTATCATTTTTGTGTATCCAGTAAATAATCAATATTTGTACTTGCTCTCTGACCACATGAAAGAATATAATTGTGTAGTTTCTATTAATAGATTAGAGTTCAATTCAGATATTAAACATACATCATTATTCATGATATTTAGGTCTTCTACATCTTCACTTATCTTTTTTCTACTTGCTTTGTCATTAACAGATAAAGTTGAATTAAAGGCTTCTACTACATATGTTTCTCCCTGCTATTCCTTATAGGTTCTGTAATTTTTGCTTCAAGAATATTGCTTTTTAAATTTAATGTGTAGATACTTATAATTACACTCTAGCATTATAAAGAGCCTTTTCTTTTTCATTGAATGTAATTTGGGCCTGCATATGTCTAACATGAAAATTATAGCCTTTTTTTGTTTCTTTGTTTGTATTTACAGTTTTAAGTTCCATTTTCAACCTTTATGCATTCTTTGCTTTAGGTGTGTCTCTTTCAGTTAGCATAAAGTTAGGTTTGTCTTTGATTTCACCTGAAGTCTTTTCCTCTTAATAGATGGGTTAAGCCAATTGAAAAATAAAACTGACTTATATACTTTTATTTCAAGTATATCCTCCACAATTTTTTTTAATAGATTAGCTAATATACTTTGGAATTTGTTAAAAAAAGATTTTTATAAAAAATAATTGTGGTGAAATGTACATAACATAAAATTTATCATTTTGACCATTTTTAAGGGCATAGCTCTGTGGCATAAGGTATACTCACATAATTGTGCAACTATCACCTCCTTTTGATTTTTATTTACTAATTTTATAAATTTGTTTCATCTGAGCTGTCTTATCATGTTTTGTTTTATGTTTTTCTTTCCTTTATTATGAAGTCACTGTATTGTCTGTAGGCTATGTGTGTCTGTGAGTGTGTGTGTATATGTGTGTATTACGGTTTTTAAAAAAGTCTGTATTTGTGTTCCAGTAGCTATATTTATACGAATAACTTTATGTTAAATTTTTCATTCTATGTGACTCTAGTTCACTAATATGAGCTCTGATAAAATCAGTGCTTTTTCGAGGTTAAGAGATCAAGACGTCTCATCCTGGCCAACACAGTGAAACCCCGTCTCTACTAAAAATACAAAAAATTAGCTGGACGTGGTGGCAGGTGCCTGTAGTCCCAGCTACTCGGGAGGCTGAGGCAGGAGAATGGCGTGAACCCAGGAGGCGGAACTTGCAGTAAGCCGAGATTGCGCCACTGCACTCCAGCCTGGGCAACAGAGTGAGACTCTGTCTCAAAATAAATAAATAAATAAATAAATAAAGTCAGTGCTTTTTCTTCCTCTGCTACCTCCTTTCCTTCTACTCAATTTTAGTCAGTAGTATTATCTTTTTTCAGATTTATCTTTGTATTGTTAAATCAGCTTATGCTTCTATTACTTTATTTATTAGCTTTAAATGATACCATTTGACTTTCAGCTTTTCTTAATAAAGCAATCAGCAAATTTCCTTTACACTCCACACTTACACCTCATTTCCTTTGTTTGTTTATTTGTTTTTTACTTCTAACTTTTCTTATTGTCAGGACATATAACATATTTAAACTTTGTTCTTCAACTCTAATTCTGCCATTGGTTTTAATTTTTGTTCACAGTTATATAAATCTTTGTTCACTGATAGTCCTTTTGTACTATCATCTCTTAGATGACTTTATACTCCAGGAAAAGCTCATGGGAACAATATTACCTGAATATGTCTCTATTACTTAATCTGTACCTAATAATATGAAGATAATGAATCTACTTTGTAGGATTTCTGTGAAGATTAAATAAATTAATATAGTTAAAGCATATAGAACAGCACTCGACACAGAGTGAGCACTTAGCAACTGTTAGCTGTTACTAACCTTTCCCATTCTTTCTCCAAACCTATTCCAACTATCTGAATCAGGTGCCCCTTCTCTGTGAACCTCTATCATAATACTTCTCACACTGTATTGTAATTGTCTCTTTTACTTTCCTTTGTATCTTTTGTGCATAGCAGAGTACCTGAAACAGGAAGTATTTTAAATATTTTGAATCAAATGAGTTAATAGAATCTTTACAAATAAGAATATACACTTCTGCTTAGGATGATAATTGGGGGCAAGTGAATCCTGAGCGTGATTTGATAATGACCTAATAATGATGGATTTTATTTCCAGACTTCACTTCTAATGATGATTATGGGAGAACTGGAGCCTTCAGAGGGTAAAATTAAGCACAGCGGAAGAATTTCATTCTGTTCTCAGTTTTCCTGGATTATGCCTGGCACCATTAAAGAAAATATCATCTTTGGTGTTTCCTATGATGAATATAGATACAGAAGTGTCATCAAAGCATGCCAACTAGAAGAGGTAAGAAACTGTGAAAAATTTTTGATTATGCATATGAACCCTTCACACTACCCAAATCATATGTTTGGCTCCATATTCAGTCAGTTAGTCCACATATATTTATGTTTCCTCTATGGGTAAGCTACTGTGAATGGATCGATTAATAAAACACATGACCTATGCTTTAAGAAGCTTGCAAACACATGAAATAAATGCAATTTATTTTTTAAATAATGGGTTCATTTGATCACAATAAATGCATTTTATGAAATGGTGAGAATTTTGTTCACTCATTAGTGAGACAAACGTCCTCAATGGTTATTTATGTGGCATGCATATAAATGATATGTGGTATCTTTTTAAAAGATACCACAAAATAGGTATCTTTAAAAATATACTCCAAAAATTATTAAGATGATTTTAATAATTTTAATAATACTATAGCCTAATGGAATGAGCATTGATCTGCCAGCAGAGAATTAGAGGGGTAAAACTGTGATGATATTGTATCCCTGGCTTTGAACAAATAACCATATAACTTCTAGTGACTGCAATTCTTTGATGCAGAGGCAAAATGAAGATGATGTTATTACTCATTTCACAACAATATTGGAGAATGAGCTAATTATCTGAAAATTACATGAAGTATTCCAAGAGAAACCAGTATATGGATCTTGTGCTCTTCACTGCGTAAATTGTGTGATGGTGCGTTCAGTAGTTATTGCTGTAAATGTTAGGGCAGGGAATATGTTACTATGAAGTTTATTGGCAGTATACTCCAAATAGTGTTTCTGATTCAAAAGCAATATCTTTGATAGATGGCATTTGCAATTCTTTTATATAATCTTTTATGAAAAAAATTGCAGAGAAAATAAAATGTAGCTTAAAATACAGTATCCAAAAAAGTGGAAAAGGGCAAACCGTGGATTAGATAGAAATGGCAATTCTTCTAAAAAGGGTTGCATGCTTATATGAATGGCTTTCCATGTATATACTTAGTCATTCAACAGTTTTTTTTTAGAGCCCCATTCTTATTTTTTATACACTTTGAGAGCAAAATGAAAAGAAAAGATATCCTGCAAAAGTTTTGGACTTACCTCAAAGAGGATATGCTTCATTCCTCAAAAGGCCTTCTTCCAGGAATAGTATTTCATAACCTGGAGGTTGGAAAAATCTGGATTTGTTACAAAAAAATCTGAGTGTTTCTAGCGGACACAGATATTCGTCTAAGAGGGGACTAGGTTGTAGGAGTGGTAGTGCCTTGCAAGATAAATCATGGGCTTTATTTACTTACGAGTGGAAAACTTTCGGAAGGTGCCTTACAGACTTTTTTTTTTTGTGTTAAGTATGTGTTTTCCCATAGTAATTAATTTATAAATGGTGGTTTGATTTCCTCAAGTCAACCTTTAAAAGTATATTTAGCCAAAATATAGCTTAAATATATTACTAGTAATAAATTTAGTACTGTGGGTCTCTCATTCTCAAAATGAGCATTTACTAATTTCTGAACACCGTGCTAGGTCTTGGGAATACCAAATTGAATAAGACAGTCTATTTTCTGAAGGGTTTATAGCAGAGTCCCCTGTGTTAATAATGAAGGATTGTGTGGTATATGAATAATATATCAATAAGGTTGTTAAAAACAATGAAAAAAGGAGAAGAGGAAGGACGTCTTTGTTTTTCTGATTTCATGGGCAGCCTTAAAATTATTTTTGAAGTGTACAATTCAGTGTTTTTTTCAGCATATTCACAGGGTTGTATGATCCTCACCATATTTTTGGCCTCTTGAAATCCTGTGCCTATTAGCATCCAATTACCATTCCTTTGTAGCTGAGTCTCCCCCATTCCAGCTTTAAACAATTACCCATCTACTCTCTGTCTTTATAAATTTGTCTCTTTTGGACATTTCACATAAATGAAATAATACAATAGGGTTTTTTGTGCCTAAATAAGCTTCTAAAGAAGAAGAAGGTAAGGAATCATCATTCTGCAAATATTTATTAAGACTTGCTATATTTTATACAGTGTGCTAGGAGCTGGAGATGAAAATATGTGTAGAACGTGAATCATATACTTCAGGAATTCGTGGACTAGTGGGAAAGATTAACATATCAATAACAAATCGAATTGGTGATGTAATAGAAAATGACAGAGGCATTTTTACAGGAGTAAAAGGAGGTAGCATGGACTCTATCTGGGTTTGCATGATGTGAGGAGTAACCTCCTTACACAAAGAGGCACAAGGCTAATGTCCTCGGATGGAATGATTCACCATGCAATTCTAAGGGTGACAAGAATGAAATTTAGGGCCTTGAAGGAATATTTTGATTAAGAGCTGCCAATAAAGTAGAGTGAAGATTAGATTGATGTGAAGAAGTAGGAGATTAATGAGTAAATGGTCACTGGCTTGTTGAGAAGATTAAATGAGAGGTACATATAATGTACCTAATACAACGTCTTGTACAAAGTAGCCATTCAGTAGAGACTAGCTTGTATTATCTCCCTTTGAGGTAAAGAAAACTGTTAGAAATAGTATTTCTACTACTGATAGTATTTCTTCTGCTTATGCCTCCCGTTGAGGTGAAGAATACTGTTAGAAAACATGACGTAGGAGAAATACCCCTGAGAGCCAGTTCTTATTAGTGACTACTGTGCAGAAAACATGGAGGTTGGTGTCATTAAGGTGAAGGAAAGCCATGAAGCCAAAGTATTACGAAAAAGCATCAATATGAATTTTCATGTTGACAAAGTGGTTATAAAAGATAATTATAAGGATGGTCACTTATAAATATGGTAGTTCTGTGTGACAAAATTTACAGAAGTTGGTATATCGTGTGGAATAAAACAGCATAAGATCCTGAAGGTTTGAACTGTGGGCACATTGGCTCCATGCTCAAGAAATGGCAATGGGGTTGGGAAGTGATTCCACTTTATGTCCCTTTCAGACACATAAATATTACTTGTGTGAGTATCTTATGCCAGACACTATTCACTGTGTAGTGAGCATGGTGGGTATGAAACGAAAACTTTATTGTCTTTTCTGTCAAAGAACTTGTAGGCTGGTTGGCGGAAAGAGACCATTTCAATATGACGTGCTGAGCTAGAGGTACCCTTAGGGCACTACAGAGGCCTAGCTGATTGCTTTTAGCCTGGCTAGACAGTTCAGGGATCTCTAAAAGCAGACGCCTTGAAGGCTCAGTCAAAGACAAAAATGTATTTTGGACAGAGGAAATTGTATGAACAGAAACACAGGACATGAAACTACTTGGTTGGTGCAGGGTATCATCAGCCTAGAACCAGACAGAACCAGAGTGTAAATAAGCCAGAAGGCCATGTCATGGAGGCCTTGTATACCAGTCTCAGGAATTTGGTTGTGGAGAGCTTTCATCAGGGGAATGATGTAATCAGCTTGGAAATGTAGATATATCACTGACTGTGATAGTGAGGAGCAGAATTAAGGTGGACATGATTAGAAGCTTTGTGAATAGCAGAAAGAACATAGATTTTGAAAGCTGACAGACCTAGGTTACTGAAGAAAGTTACTTAACCTTGCTATGTCTTGAGTTTTATCCTCTGCAATATGGGGATAATACTGCTTATTTTGTAGAGTTTTGTGGATTCTTCTGGCTTATATAATAGAAAATAAAACAGCTATTATTATTATTGTTGATGGTACTATTTGCTGTATCTGACTAGAAGGAGAAAGACTAATAGGAAGCTATTTCAGTAATCCAGATATGGTCATGATGGACAGGAAGAGACAAGAGTTACATAGAGGAATTATGGGAAGATAAGAAATGTCATGTTTATGTACTGTTTGCATCCCTTGGAAAAGGCATCAGGAAAAATGATCCTTCAGGAAAGAGTGATTATTTTCCTTCAAGAAATTAGAAGAGGAGAGAAATTGGTTTAAGATTAAGAACTCCATGCATAACAGAAATTGGGAGGGAAGACAGGTAGAAATGCGATGGGGTTAGGAAGGAAGAATGCAGAGGTGGATTACTTAGAATTGAGACATCTGATCAAGACAGAGGGATCACAGCTTTTGCTAACAAAGTAATAGTGGAGGATGCCACTAGGTGAGGTTTAACAAATAATTGTTGACAATAAGCTCCATTTAAAAAATAAACAATTTATGCTTCTTCTTTGCCTAAGTGTCAAATAAAACATTCAGCTTTTTATTTCAAAATATCCCTGAGTCCCTGTTCCCTTTTTTGTCCTGCTGACTTTTGGAACTGATTTAGGCTTCCTTAGTCATCTTATGATAGAAAAAATCACCCAGATATTTCCTACATTTCTTGTATTTTAAAAAAATGTAATGGATGTAATGAATTTTAAACAAATGTAATGAATACAATGAGTAACTTAGTATATGCTGTTTTCTTCTCTATGCTGAATGTTTCATGCATGTTCTTTTCTATACAACTACACAGTCAATTGCTTGAAAATATCAACTCCAAACTCTTTATTTTTGTATGCTCCACATAGCACATTGAGAGAGTTTTAAACTCTTGTTGGATGGCTGTTTCAAAAGTGTTTTGAAGTAGGCATGTCAGTTGCAAAAAGTTTGCTCAGCAAATGTTATTCTGTCTCACAGTCTCAGACAATGAGCAGATGATTACATGGCAGCACGTGATTGCTGGGAGTAACAGACAAAAGTAACCGAAAGTGCTCGGTTATCTTGACAGTCAAAATCAAAAGTGTCCCTATTTTCAGTGACTTAAGAGTTTCTTTTTGTGTTTTTGGTATTGTTGTTAAATAAGTGTTCTCACCTTTGAAAAGGCCAATAAGAATTCAATACAGTATAATGCCTGTGTGCCAAATGAAGGTGCCCCCCACCTTTTTTTTTTAAGTGTGGAGGAGTTTTGATCATAAGAACTTGAAATACCTACAGAATCCTTGATGGTTAAGCAGCTGGTGCCAGCACAAGAATCCCTCAATATGTTCTCTATGAAGCCCCGATCACCAAATGCAAACATTCATGATTCAATATATTTTCATTTTGACTGCCAAAGTTGATCTGTTCCTTAATATATTACATCTAGACTTGGAACTGGAGATGAGAACAGAATATTATCTTCCTCATTTTCGTGTTTTTGTTCAACTCTAATGTCTGCAAAGCACTTGCGTATGTAATGATGCTTGGTGTCATAGGAGCAGGCAGGTAACTGTAAATTTGGATAGGAGAAAGCATGCACAACATATTTCACATAGTTTTCTGATTTCAGTTTGTTTTTCCAAATTATTCACTCACTGAGATAGCTTAAAGACGTTATCACAGGGAAAGGCATGGAGATAGTTCTGTGTTGATAGAAAACTTGTAATGTACAGCCATGAGTGAGAAGTCAGGTTCAGATTCTTCACCTTCAGTCCTCCTCTTTCATAAACAGCTCCATGTCCTGTTTTACATATCCTACTTTAAATCTAGATTATAGAAGAATGAATTTCTAGGCAAAGTGACACTTATTTAAAAATACTATTATGTGTCCCTGTGCCCATTAACTTATCCTACCATTTTTCTTACCTGTGTCCAAACCACCTTTAGAATCTCCTAAATATTTGTAGCCATTGTAAACAGCACTGGAGACTTTGCTAGTTTAAAAGGAGAAATCAACATAATTAAGCCCTCGTTAATTTACTTATCCCTTATGAGATTATAATTGTATTTTGTTATTAAAAGGAGGACAGAGTACACTGTTCTCTTGCCTTTTTAATTTCCAGACTACCACTTCTCCTGCACTTGACAATACCATAGTCTACCACGTAGTCCCATGGCTGACAGGAGGAGAATTCTAGGCAGGCCAGTGTTTGAGTAGTGAGTAATTGGACTGTCTTTACCCAGCAACTCACTGTTTTGTAAATGTACCTGAGTTTGGAGAAGTAATTGGCTTTTATAAGGGGTGCGGGGTGGAGGGTTGGGGTGGGGAGAGTGAGAAGGAGGTCAGAGCTTTAGGATATGTAATTGGTCTCCACAAAGTTGTTGTGATACTTTTGGAACCACATAATGGTCTTCATTAAGTAAATGTCTGTCATGACAGCCATTACATATGTATTAAAATAAAAATTTATTTACTGTGTAAGTTGAAGAAGGTAAAATCTGGATGTAGTTTCTAAACTCTGCTTGGCAATTTTCATATTTAAGCCACTAGAAGAAAAAAAATTGGGAGGGAAGCTGACAAGAATTTACTGAAAGAAAAAAATACTTGGGAGGGAAATTGGCAAGAAGTATGAAAAAGCTTGGGAGGGAAGTAAGCAAATAAATGAGTTAATGACTGTTCTGGAAAATAAACTCTATCATGCAGATATCACATGACTGATTAAATTTGAATTTGACCTCCTGCTTTCCAGGTCTGGTAAAAACTAACCTGTAAGAACTTGAAACTTAGCCTTTGAATGGTCAATCCACCACTGTAGGAGAATTTATGAATGTTCAATTGGGAGAACTGAAAATAAAGAAGTACCATAGGAATTAACGTTTGCATTCAGTAGCCAAGACATAATGGACATCTGAAACAGGTATTTGAGGCCAGGTGTGGTGGCTCATGCCTGTAATAATAGCACTTTGGGAGGCCAAGGTGGGTGGATCACAGGAGGCCAGGAGTTCAAGACCAGCCTACTGAAACACACACACACACACACACACACACACACACACACTAGCCAGCCGTGGTGGTGCACATCTGTAGTCCAAGCTACTTGGGAGGCTGAGGCATGAGAATAGCTTGAACCCAGAAGGCAGAGGTTGTTGTGAGCTGAGATTGCGCCACTGCACTCTAGCCTGGGTGACAGAGTGAGACTCTGTCTCAAAAATAAAATAAAACATATACTTGAAACACATTGAACTATGTCCCTTAAACAAGAATAAACATCACTAAATGACTGTACCTTGAACTACCTGTAATTTTCTCCTGATAGGTAATTAAGCTTCAAAGCACTAACACTTATTTACTGTAATATGAAGCAAAAACTTTTTTAAAAAAAATAAAGCTATTGAACCAGAACCAAACAGGAATGCCACAGCATTTTGTGAACTAAACTGCTATTTCATTTGAGCCCTAGAACTTGAAAATAAATGCTAGCTAACATCTGTGAACAGAACATACCCATCAGTACTGTGCTAAGCACCTTTCATGAACTGGTCATTAAATCCTCACTTTACATTTATTTAGTGAAAACTTCACCCAGAGTTTGCAGTCAAAGTGAAAATGTGCTGAATTCCGAAAGTGTGAGCTAGGTTTTAGAAGTTAATCACAATTCTGGAACGAACTATTAGCTTAACAAATGAGAGTTCTTATGTCTCTAAAACCAAAATAGCCCTAAGTCTGTCCCTCCCAGTAAGATTTGGGCCAGTCAATGGAACAGTAGTATACAAATATAATTATAGCTGTCTAGGAGCAAACTATCCTATGAAGAGATAATAAAATTAAGACACTTAAGCCATGTTTTCATATTAAAACACAAAGTAAAAAATCATTGTTTTCCAAAGGTAAAAGCCTTACTGTATCATGACACATATATCTATGCCCGATGTTTCAACCCTCTTGAAGAATTGAGATTCTCGACTCTACACTCTTAGCGTTTTCTATATTGAACAGATGTCTAATTTAAGGAGGTCATGAGAAATCTTATACTTATTTTTTAATGGTACCTTAGACATAGAAGGAACCTCAGAAATCTCTGGCTGAATCTTTACATCTGCAGATGATCATGTCACTAGGCTTCTGACTCTATAGCCATAGAAAAATGTTCATGAAGACATTTCAGGAAGGGAATGTTGGTATTTCTGAAAATTGAGTACAAGTATTCTCTAGACAAAACAGCTCTTGAAATGGCAGATTGTATTCCCATTATTATATTTCAGAATCAAGACATTAATACCTACTTTTTATTTACCACGTTTAGTTACCCTTGAATTAGATTTTATAAATTAAAGAAATAGATTTCAATAAATATTTGTTGAGTTCCTAGTATGGACACACTGTGTTTGGCACCAGGGATGTTGCCTGCAAGTATAACAGGAGTTCGTATTTGTAACGAGTTTATGATTTACAGATATTTGGGGGGCAAAGATATCATTTGGTAAATACTTATGAGTGCAAACTTTGAACTAGGGACTGGGCCAAACTCTGGGAACATATTTGATGACAGAGACACAATCCCTGTCCTCAAGGAGCTTTCATTCTAGTAGAGAAGATGAAAACCAGTACAGTTTGGTAAATTAGATGATATTGGTTAGTGTAGGGTTCTTATGTAAGTCTAGAGAAGTAGCATTTAATCTGGTCTTAGAAGGTCTGGAAAGATTTCCCTGGAGGAAGTGACATTTAAGATGAGAGAGGATGGATAAATAGGAGTCATCTGAGTGAACAACAAGGAGAACATTCCAGAAAGAGAACGAAATGTATGAGGCCTGATGCCAAGAGAGAACATTCATTGCATTGGGGAACTATAGTCAGTTCTGTGTGGCTGGGATGTAGAATGAAATGAGCCTGGACCCAAGAGAGCACTTTGCCCTTTGGGGAAGCTGTAGGTATTACAGTAAGGTTGGAGTCTGGAAAGAAAGGGGTATATTGTGAGATCTGAATTGGGAGAGGACAGTTATATCAAGACCTTTATATGCTCCAGTAAGAAGACTGAACTTTACATTTGGGGCCATGGGATTCACTGAAGGGCATTAAATTTGAGAGTGGTGATATGACCAGATTTGCATTTTACAAAGATTGTCATTGACTGCAACATGAAGTATGGAGTATTGGAGGAGCGGCAAGGCTGGTGGCAGGGAGATCATTTAGGAGGCTGTCGCAGGGCTTTAGGTGAGGGATGATAATGACTTGCCAGATAGGAAGGAGTAAATTGCTTCCCGGTGGATAATTAGAAGATTGAATGGATGGACTTGGTCACTATTTGGTATAGAAGGGGAAAAAAAGGAGATGTCAAAGATGATGCCAATTTTTAAAAGTAATTTAACTTATTTATTTTTAAATATTTTTTCAGCCTTATTAATGTATAATGGACAACAATTGTAGGTATATGTCATTTATAACATGATGTTTTGATTTATGTATACATTGTGAAATGACTACCATAGTCAAGCTGATTAACATATCCATCACTCACATAATTAACATTTTGTGTGTGTGCAGTGAGAACATCAGGATCTACTCTCTTAGCAATTTTCAAGTATAGAATACATTTGTTACCAACTATAGGGGCCACATTGTACAATAGAGCTCCAGGACTTATTCATCTTGCCTAACTAAAACTTTGTACTCTTTGACCAACATCTTCCCATTCGTCTCTCCTCCCCATGCCAAGTTTCCATCTTGGTCAGTTGGATGGATAGTAGTACTATCCGCCGAGGCAAGTTGGTAGGGTGAAAACAATGTGTTCCCTTTTGGAAATGCTGAGGTGACCAGGGAACTTCCAAGGGAATCTGTCTGGATCTAGAACTTAGAAGAGATGTTTGGGCTGGAAACAGACATCAGGTAATCTTCAGCATGTGGATTGTAAATAAAGTCACAGGAGTGGATGATATCACCAACGGTGAGTGTAATATAAGAAGACTGGACTGAGGACAGATTTCCAAGGAATTTCAATACTTAAGAAGTATGCAGAGAAAAGAGGGTCTGTGAAGGACACCAAGGAGGAGACTAAGAGCCAGGAGGGAAAACTTTCAAGACAGTATTCTATCATGGAAGAGAAGAAGAGATAACATTTTAAATGATACACAATGCTCAATAATGGTATCCACTTTGGAGAGGCCAAGTAAGATTCCTAAGTACCCATTGGATCAAGGTCCTTAATCTTACAAAAACTTATGCAAATCAATAATAAAGAGATGATAACCCGATAATCAAAAATAGACAAAGCATATAAGAAGAAAATGAATTAAAAGTATTCAAAGCATTCAACATATACAAATGTGCTCAATCTGATATATAATGAAAGAAAAGTAAAACAACAATGGGCATGACTAAATAACAGTATGAGGGAGGCTGAGGAGAGGGAGCATTTGAAATTTCAGTACAGAAGAGAAAAGGGGTGACTTATAGAAAAAGGAGACAGAAACCATAGAACATGTTTGGAGGATAAGACCCAAACAGGTAGTGGGGACCATTTTCTGGAGTAGGATGAATACAGGTAATGTGTGTGGATGCAAATATGAGGTAGGATGTAATGGGAAGTTAAGTGAATTCATATTTAGTCATTCATTCAAAAATACTTAATTGAGCTACTGCTGTGTGGCAAGCATCATTCTACAAAAAAAGGACACAGTGATAAGCAAGCCAGTTTGTACTGTCGTGTAACTTACATTCTACTTTGAGAAGACAGATTATAAATAGGTTAAAAAGTCAATAATATGATGTTTCAGCATTAACAATAAAAAATTAGGGTGATGTATAGAGTGCCAGGGAAAGTGCTTTCATGGACCTCTTCATTCTCTCCTCTCCTGGTGTCATAAGCTACTCCTTCATCCATGCTGCCATTTCTCTTTGTTTATGTTTCCAGTATAGTACTCATCACATTATTACTATAGAGCCTTCTACCTGATGAGGGTGAAGGTGTCCATCTCCTTACTTCAAAAAAAAAAAAAAAAAAAAAACTCGAGAAACAAAAAAAGAGGCAGAAATACAGAAGGTCCTCCACTAACTTTCATGTGCCATGTAACCAGCGACATCCAATTATTTTACAGCACTCTAGCTATAGAAGGGTTTGGGAAGCGTAGTGCTTACTGTTCTAGCCTTTGTAGCACAGGAAAGGGCCTGGAAGGAAAGGAATTGTGTCTTCCGCAGTTGCTTTTCTTGTTTTTAAATTAATTAATTAATTTATTTATTCTTTTTAAATATATTTTCTTATTATTATGCTTTAAGTTTTAGGGTACATGTACACAATCTGCAGGTTTGTTACATATGTATACATGTGCCATGTTGGTGTGCTGCACCCATTAACTCGTCATTTAACATTAGGTATATCTCTTAATGCTATCCCTTCCCCCTCCCCCCACCCCACAACAATCCCCGGAGTGTGATGTTCCCCTTCCTGTGTCCATGTGTTCTCATTGTTCAATTCCCACCTATGAGTGAGAACATGCGGTGTTTGGTTTTTTGTCCTTGCAATAGTTTACTGAGAATGATGATTTCCAGTTTCATCCATGTCCCTACAAAGGACATGAACTCCTCATTTTTTATGGCTGCATGGTATTCCATGGTGTATATGTGCCACATTTTCTTAATCCAGTCTATCGTTGTTGGACATTTGGGTTGGTTCCAAGTCTTTGCTATTGTGAATAGTGCCGCAATAAACATACGTGTGCATGTGTCTTTATAGCAGCATGATTTATAGTCCTTTGGGTATATACCTAGTAATGGGATTGCTGGGTCAAATGGTATTTCTAGTTCTAGATCCTTGAGGAATCGCCACACCGACTTCCACAATGGTTGAACTAGTTTGCAGTCCCACCAACAGTGTAAAAATGTTCCTATTTCTCCACATCCTCTCCAGCACCTGTTGTTTCCTGACTTTTTAATGATGGCCATTCTAACTGGTGTGAGATGGTATCTCATTGTGGTTTTGATTTGCATTTCTCTGATGGCCAGTGATGATGAGCATTTTTTCATGTGTTTTTTGGCTGCATAAATGTCTTCTTTTGAGAAGTGTCTGTTCATGTCCTTCGCCTACTTTTTGATGGGGTTGTTTTTTTTTTCTTGTAAATTTGTTTGAGTTCATTGTGATTCTGGATATTAGCCCTTTGTCAGATGAGTAGGTTGTGAAAATTTTCTCCCTGCAGTTGCTTTTCTTTATAGGGAAGTTCTATAGCCCAAACAATATTTTAGGAATTTTCATCTATTGTCAATATGCAAACTGGAAGGGGATAATGAAAATGTTGTGGTTAGAAGTTTATGAAATATTGTTATTCACATTTTAAAGTAAAAAGGGGGAATGGTTAAGAGACTTGTTTAAGATCATATGTCTCATAATTGGTGGGACCAGCAATACAATCCAAATCTAACTACTTATCTTTTTGCTATGCCCTATTAGTGTTCATATTAGAAAAGAAATTCTATCTCAGACATTAATGATTTGTTCTTTGAACACCAATGACTTTAAGTTAGAACTTCATACTAGTTAATTTAATTATGGGGTAGCAGTATTATTAAACTATCAAGAGTATAAATTTTCTATTTGTAAAGGAGATTATGATACCAAAGATTAGTGAACTAATGATATTGAGAATTCTGACATAATTTTGAAAAATATTTGCAGGATATTTATTTTTGTGTAAAGGGTGCTTTAAGCTACCATAATCCTAACTAAGTGTATATTTGGGAAAACCACCCATTCTAACACACTTGAAATTTAAATAAGTCAGGAATTTTTTTTCCAGATCTTCTCCCACATTATCTTCTTCTTTTTCCTCTCCCCTTGGGAAAGAATCTCTTCATGCTTCATAATATCAAATTTAAACTATGGAAGTCCAGGTGGTGGACAGTCAGCAAAGGGGAAGATGAGAAGCTTGTGTTACAAAGCCATCTCTTGACAGAATAAGGATCTGGTAGGAACTTCAGAAGTAATGGGTAGGTAAGTATGAAGGCCAGCTCCTAAGATCTAAATTACAAAGCAGAAGACTTATTTACTAGGGAGCTGGAAAACATGTTAGGAAATCCAGAGGAGGAACAGATTTCAAGATAGCACAATAATATAGCAATGAAGTACTGAGAAAAGAGTTTTTTTTCACGGATTGGATTTATTCTAGCATTTTAGGCAGCATTTGGGCATTTCTAAGTGGTCAGACTTAGAGGAGATAGCTAAGGAATTAGCAGCTGCTAAATGCCAATTCTTAGACCAGTTGAATCAAAATCATCTAAAAAGCTTTCAGAAACTAAACTTTTTAAGGGCCATTTGAGAGATTCTCAAATCTGGAATCCAGAAATCTATAGCTGGGTAAGTTTAAGGTAGAGCCAGAATAAGAAAAATAAAATAATTAGTTTATTTCAGGTATCTTTTCCAATATTACTTCTGAACCTACCCCAAACACCTTAAATCACTGCATTCTATAGCCATTCTTTTAAAAATGGTTGAGTTATTAGTTTTCAAAAACAAATACAGATCTGCACACATACAGAAATAAACATTAAAGAGACAAAGATATTAAACAGTTATATATACTTACAACTTCATACACATATATTATATATAAAACCAAATATTAAGTGTTTGATATTAGTGACAAAATCTGTAACATCCATTATATTAGTGCTTTTTGTACTTTTTGTTTGGTCTAGTAAAAATTGCATTCGAATTTGAGTTTTCTGCTATATATTTGGTCAGTTCCTATCAGTGAAGGAAAAACCTTTTTTTATTATTTTTTTTTTTTTTATTTTTTGAGACGTAGTCTTGCTGTGTTGTCCAGGCTGGAGTGCAGTGGCATGATCTTGGCTCACTCCAACCTCTGCCTCCGGGGTTCAAGCGATTCTCCTGCCACAGCCTCCTGAGTAGCTGGAACTACAGGCACCTGCCACCAGGTCCGGCTAATTTTTGTATTTTTAGTAGAAATGGGGTTTCGCCATGTTGGCCAAGTTGGTCTTGAACTCCTGACCTCAGCCGATCTGCCTGGCTTGGCCTCCCAAAGTGCTGGAATTACAGGTGTAAGTCACCGTGCCCAGCCCCTTTTTATTTTTTAAGCTGTTTGAAGATTCTTAGTTCTCATGCTTTCTAGTGGTGATTAATCTTTAGCCAGTATTTCTATATACAGCTATTTGTAATCATGTTTGACTTAGGTCAACAAGTGACCTTTCCTTAAAAAACAGAACCCTGATTTTAATTTCTGAATTATTTATTATCTATTTTCTGCTGTGGAAGTTGAATTATGTTGATATATGTCATACAGGGCCATGTAACACTCTCAGCTACACATTCACATGTATAGTAGCTGTATACAAAAATGTTACTTCATTCTCTCTCTCTTTATAATACTCTCTTGGCTCTCTTACGTTCTCTCACACACTCTACTCTTCCCTTCCTCTGTTCTTTCTACCTGTTCCCTCTGCTCCTACCACACTTACTCCCCCCTTGTCCATTTTCCTTGCGCATAAAGCATAACACAAGTGCTTAGTAATTATTAAATATTAATAACAATGACACTAACCACCCAATGATTTAGTGTTAATGACATGCTTTATTGAATGGCATTACCTCTAAAGTTCATGTTTCCTTTACCCAACCAAGCTTCTTACCCTCCTTCCTTACCACAAGCATCTATATTGTCAAGATTGTTATAAAGAGTAATAAGCCAGCCATTAAAAGAGGGTTTATGGTATTTTCCTATCTACAAAGTCACAGGAAGCTCAAATGTACTCAGTAAATATTGCAAAATTACACAGGACCATTAAATGTAACACTCCACCCTTTCTCTCTCTCTCTCTCTCTCTTTCTGTCAATATAGCAACACCCTATATCATTGCCCTGTTGTATGTGCAAATCAGAGTTAATAAGCTTTATATTAGCAATTACTCCTTAACAACTTCTGGTTTGTTTGGTCCAGCTGAATAATGTAAGCACTTAAAAAAATAAAATTATAAACATTTATGTGAAAAATGCATACATCACATTGGATATGTTGTTATGCACTCCTTAGTAATAAAGTAAGTTAATCTTTATTGCACACTTATTATATTACTTTGACCCTCTCTAGTACTGTTTATCTAAGTATTCTCAAGTGCTTTACAATCTCAAACAGACCCAATGTATTGTATGCACAGAATCCTTTGAAGCTGACATTTGCCTTTCTGACCAGCTTGTTGTAAAGGAAATCAGCCAAAAAAACAAGTATCTAGATGAGTAGCTCAACCATTAGTACACATAGTAATCACAGGTCAAAATGCAGATAGATTATCCTGTCCAAATTCTCCTGAGTAAGAGTAGGTGAAGCATTTTCAAATAAGCTCCCCAGGTGATTCTGAAATTGGTCCAAGGACCACATACTAAGAACTAATGATCCAAATAATTTGACTTTTTATCTATAGATTAAACCATGCTGAGAAAATTATTAAAAATTGAAATGGCAGTGGAGGATGGTTTGAAAGAAAGGTTTTTCAGGGACCTTTCAACAAGCAAATTAATTGAACACAATGTTAAAACTCTATATTTGATTTAAGACTAAGGCCTTCATTGTTTTTAAATCTCAGTAATTTTTATGTAACAGGTCAATTCATACCCAGCATCTTAATTCCAATGAATGATTTCCCACAACAATTTTTGTGGATAACTCCAAGGGAACTCAAAGGAAGTTGTAGTGTGAACAAAGAGAAGTAGAATTTGTCCCTGTGTGTAAGGCTTCTCTAAGCAGCACAGGCTCCCATACTGCTTTTTAAAAAAATTATGATAGCACCAAGTGGAATTAATTTTTTTTAGATTATACTTTCATGGAAGGGAAGATCTACTGTGAAGGCTGGAAAACCAACACCCTTAAGATAAATACATTACCAGATTTGAGCGCTCTTAGTAATCAGCAAAGAGAAATGTTTAACAGTGCATACAAAATGAAGTGTTTTATGTTAAATCAAATAGAGAAAGCCAAACACTAATAACATGGTTACAAATGAACAATAAATTAGGTAATCAGAACAGGTACAGACATTAATAGCAGGATATTGGTATTATTAATGTATTTTGTTTAAAAATAATGAACTTAATTACAATTCTCTTCATCCTACCCCCACTATTTTATTTTATTCCAGATTCAGCAGCTTCATGTCATGATCTCTGAAACACTTATTATTAAAGTTATCCAAATGTACACAGTTCTCTTTATATAAATGTTTCAGTCCAGAAAAGGAGGCCAAATACATTAGCTCAGAACAACAAATCTTCTCAGATGTGGGAATCTTTTATTTTCACACTTTTAAAGGTAATCTGTGTTCCTAGTGTCTGTTATAGACAGAAAACTTTCATATGACAACATTCCTATTTTCTTAACTGCCTTGATAGGGGCCAAGACAAATTCTAAGTAGGACTTTTTACCCTATTCTTCTTACCATCATTCTTTCACAAACCCCCCAGCTTTAGACAATCACTATTATGAATTTGACACGTACTTTTCCAATCCATTTATATAAATTTACACCCATATATACATATAGTTATCTATGAACAATATTTAGTAGCTTTTTTATGTGTGGCTTTAAAATTTACATAAATTGTATAATTTGTGCACATCCTTCTTTAATTTGCCTTCTTGGCTATGGTTATCTTTTTCAGATCTAGCTATGCTGCTGGTATGTAGAATTCTATTTCATTCTTTTTTCATTGTTGTTTTGTACCCATAACATGTCACATTTTATTTATACCTTCTGTTCCTGATGGATATTTAGATTCTTCCAGGATTTTACTCAATACTGCAATGAAAATATTTGAATTTTTCTCTTTTGCGCATATTCAAGAGACTTTTCTGACATATATATCTATAGGTGAATTGTGTGTTCATAGGATACATACACACATTTTAAATTTCACTAGATACTGCCAATTTGCACTTTGAAATGGCCATACAATTTGTAGTACCACCAGCCACTTACAAAAGTTCCCACTTCCTCAAATCTTTGAAAGTTCTTGTTATTAACAGACATATTAATTCTTGCCATTCTGATTTGTAAATCAGAATCTCTATTGTTCTATCTCTAGTTCTAATTTGCAATTCTCCAATTACTTGTAAGATGCTATATATTTTCATGTTTGTTAGTCATTCTGATTTCATATCCTTTGCTGATTATCTTTTTGGTAAGTTATTGTGGTGGCCATGAGATGTGCCTTACAGAGGCCTTGCTAGAGGGAATGTGATTGAATGAGAGCCCCAGATGCTGTGTATTAAAATCCTTTGTCTCAAGATTTCTCCTTGCACGTGAATGAATGAGTACAGCTGGGATACTAAAGCAGTTGTGTATTTAGGAGATATGAGACTTCTTTAGTGGCTGAATTTTGGCTAATAATGACTTTGCCAAACCTTTCTCAGACTGCTCAGTGTTCTAACATCTTCCCTCCAGCCTTCTACCCTTCTTTCCTTTACTAGGGGATTGAATTTACATTGAGGTCTCATAGCCTCCTCTGCCTCCCTCCTTATTTCCTTTTATACAAATATTTCCTCTAATAAATCCTTGTACATTTAATACCACTTTGCTATTTGCAACCTGCAGGTCCTGGACTAACACAGTTCTATACATTGCATTACCATTCTCTAGAGTGGGATCTTTTGTTGTAGAGAGTTTTAAAATTTTTATGTGGTCACTTTTATCCATATTTTTCTTTATGGTTTATATTTTTGTGTCTTCTCTTTAACATATCTTTTCTAACAGAATTCATAAATATATTATTCTATATTGCCAAAAGTTTGAAAGTTGCAATCATTAGAATTAATTTTTGTATATTGTGTAAGTTAAGAATCTAATTTCATTGTTTTCCATATGGAAAGCCATTTGTCCCAAGATAATTTTTTGAGTAGTCTCTCCTTCCCTTAATTGTCATTCTGATATCTTTTTTCTAGGTTATGATCTATGCATGTGTTTCTTTATGGAAGAGTTGACCGTTTGTATCTGTGAGTTTCGAACCCATGGATTCAATCAACCACAGATAGAAAATATTTAGAAAAGCATCAGAATTGAACATGTACATACATTTTGCTTGTCATTATTCCCTAAACAATATAGTATAACAACTATTTATGTAGCATTTACATTGTATTAGGTATTATAAGTAATCTAGAGATGATTTAAAGTATACAGGAAGATGTGCGTATGTTACATGCAAATACTACCCCATTTATATAAGGGTCTTGAGCATTCATGGATTTTGGTATCCACAGAGAGTCCTGGAACCAATTCCCCACAGATGCCAAGGCACAACTGTATTTATTCTATCATCTACTTGTTTAATCTCACATCAGTATCTACTTTTGATATAACAATAACTTTATTATTTAACTTTTTTTATCACTTAGGATTAGAGAATTTCCTCTGGTGAGGCATCATAGTGTCTCAAGCTGGCCATAAAGACAAGTGAGGGCTAGGATCAGTAAGACTGGGCAGAGGAAGATACAACAGATCTCCTGCGCATGAAGCAAAAGTGCAGCTCAGAAGCCAGCTCTTTCATTAAGTTGTCCTCTATACCCTCACTAGATTGTAAGCTCTTGAAATCAGAGGCTATACCTTAATTGTCTCTGTTATCTACAATACTTCACTCACTGCTTGGAACATATTGCCTGCAATAATTAAGGCTGCCCTGGCTTCCAAAGCATAGAGCAAATCACACTTCTCCCCTTGCCTTTGAGAAGCTCACAGTCTTCGAAGGTAGAGATGTGTGAACAGATAAGAAAATGGATGACACGAGAACAGAAAGGCATGACTGTCAGAGAAGTCATTGGAGACTTTACAGAGGAAATTAAATTTTTATTGATCTTGAAAGAGTTTGCCAGATGAAGTAGAGGACAGGCATTTTAGACAAAGGGAACAGGAAATGTGAAAACACAAAGTGATGGAAGGCATGGTGAGTTTGGAGAACTATAAAACTTCAATGTGGCTGAAGGGTAAGGTGGGTATAGAGGAGTGCTGGGAGGTGAGGCTGAAGAAATAAGCTAGGAAATGTCTTTTTATGCCATTTTTTAAAGTTTGGACTTTATTCTGAAGTTCACATGGATCCAATATTTTTTGTTTTGTGTTGTTTTAAGCAGAAGCGTGACATGATCAGCTTGAATGATGAACAACTTGAATTGTTTAAAGTGGATCACACAGTCTACTGTTTTACAGTTATTCTTTGACCAAGATATTCTTTATTAACTGAGGAAAAAAACGGCTTTCCTGAATTTTGCAGTCATGAGATATATGATAAGCATTCTTGATTTATCATCTTCAATCCTGTTACATAACATAATAACCATTGTAATTACCTTTAGCAATGCTTTCCTCAGTATTATTTAATGGCCTATAAAATGTGACTGTCATTTGCAAATATAGTACATCTAACAAGAATTTACCACAACTGCTCTGCAAAATACCAATACAATTGACCCTTGGACAATGTGGGGGTTAGGGGTGCTGATTCCCCATGTAGTTGAACATGTTACATAACATAATACATAACCATTGTTATTATGTAACAGGATTGAAGATGATAAATTTTTGGAAAGTGGGGCAAATAAATTCTTATGAATTCCATATCTTCCACATATGTTTTACTTTTTTGATAAGAAGTAGTAACCTAGTTCAGAAAGAAAATAATCATCCCCTTTTACTTATGCAGGATACCAAGTCTATCTTAGCACCATAATAGTGAATGATAGGAATCAAGCTCTATGAATACATTCACATGTACATATATAGGCTATATAGGACACATGCATGCACATATACATATATACACTTGCTTATATGTGTATACACATGTACATGTATGTATGTATATTCAAATGTATATGTTTATATAGCCAAGTTATTGTACAGTTGACCTTTGAACAACACGGGTTTGAACTATGCAGGTCCACTTATACATATATATATTTTTTTTCCATTTCTGCCACCCCTAAGGCAGCAAGGCCAACTCCTCCCCTTGCTCTTCCTCCTCAGCTGACTCAACATGAAAACTGTGAGGATGAAGACCTTTATGAAGATTCACCTCCACTTAATGAATAGTACATACATTTCTTTTTCCCCATGGTTTTCTTAAAAACATTTTCTTTTCTCTAGCTTGCCTTATTGTAATAATATAATATATAATACATATAACATACCAAATATGTGTTAATTTACTGCTTATGTTATCAGTAAGGCTTCTGGTCAACAGTAGGCTATTGCTAGTTAAGTTTTTGGTAGTTACAAGTTATATGTGGATGTTTGACTGCATGGGGAGTCAGCACCGCAACCCTCATGTTGTCCAAGGGCGTTGTCCAAGGGTCAGTTGTAATTGGTATTTTGGATAGCAGCTGTGGTAAATTCTGGTTAGATGTACTATATTTGTAAATGAAACTCACATTTTATAGGCCATTAAATACTATTGAGGAGAGCATTTCTAAGGGTAAAATCTTGTCTAATGCTTGAAACATCTTCAGTTTCCTGTCAGTTTAGATCTTTTTGAAGTAATTCTGAAAATCTCTCTTTTAAGCTAAATTTAACACAACCAAATAGCCAAATATTTAAATTCCACTAATGAAGATATCTAAATTTCTGTTAAAAATTTAAGATATATGTTAAACCCTTCTAATATAACTCTTCTCTCAGTCAAACTTTTTTTTTTTAACAGTTGCTTTGCTTCTTCTTTCAAAGTCATACTTCAACAAGGTTGCTATTGAAAATGTCTGACTAAACATGTTAGCTATATGATAATATGGCTGGATAAGAGATAAATATAGAAAACGTAGCTTTTTTTTCTACTTGCAATAACTCTTTGGGAATTAAAATGGAAACCTAATAACTATTTGATTCATAATAGTAGCCAACCATAAAATATTTAGACATACATCTACTAAGAAATTTATAAGACATATATGGAGAAAATTCAATTGAATAAACCATTATTGAAGTATATAAAATAAGATCTGGATGAGTAGAAAGATCATAATTTTTAATAAAATTTTGCATCTTAAAAAGTGAACCCTATCCAAATATATGCACATTTAATAAAATTATAAATACATCCCAATGAGGTTGGTTTTGAAATTTTGTTAATTGGAACTTAAATTTCATATAAGAAGAAAAAAATAAGGAAAAGAGTACATGCTTTGTAGACAAATTGCCTTAGTTGGAATCCTGGCTCTATTATCTATTAGCTATGTTATCTTTGGGATGACATTCATCTTTTCTTATAGATATGCTTAAAACAGTGCCTGACATATAGTAAGCACTAAATATCCATTAGCTATTCTTATTATTGTTATTAGTATTGTTAATATTTGTTATTATATGGAAGACTAAATGACCAAAGAGAGTCAAGAAATTTATGAATAAGATTTATACTTTGTTAGATATTAGAGCCATTAAAAAAAAAAAAAGTGCCAAAAAGCCTAGCACAATGTTAATACAGGAATAAAAAAATGGATCAGAGGAACCAAACAGAAAAGCCAGAAATGGATCTTAGGAAATATGAGAATATGATATATAATAGATGCTAAATGAATTCAGTATAAAAAATATTAATTTAATAAATCATGCTTGCTATCCAAGTAAAAGAAAATGAGATTAGATTCATGTCTCATACCAAATATAACATAAATTATACTTTGATTAAATTTTTTAGTTAAAAAAGAGCAATAATATTTGAAAAGAAATATAGGATACTCAATGTATAACCTGAAGATTGGGTAGTACTTTTCAACAAAAATAGGAATTTGTCACTTGAAATACTAGAAGAAAAAAAGACAGCAAACAAATACAGGAATTCCAATTTCAAACAGACATAATGATTTCATGAAATGTTAACTGTGCACATGATAGATGGTCTATGGATAGTGTAAAAGAAAAAAAGAAAAAATGTTTTTTAACATATGCAGAAAAAAGGTTTTTAACATCTATTACATACAAATAAAAATGAATGTATAACACAGACTTAAATAAAAGTAGGCATTTCACAGGAGAGCAATTCAGATGGCCAGTATTTACAATTTCATAGGTATTAAGGAAAATACAAATTAAAATGGCAAATTAGCAAAAATTGAGGTATGATTATATTAATATCTATTGGTGGTGGTGATTATGGGGAAAAGCGTACTTTCAAAACTTGCTAATGTAAATATAATTCTTTTGGTTGTTTTGTAAAGGAACCTGACAATATCTTTTAAAAATAAAGAAAACGCATACTTTTGACCTAGCCATCCCATTCATGAGAGTATGTCTTAGAAAAATAAGATCACAAAATCATAGAGATTTATGTGCAATGATATTATTAGTAGGTTTTTTTTATGAGGAGGGGCGTGGATAGTAAATGCCAGGGTAAATCACATAGCATCTAATAAACGTATTTATGAACTACAAAAGCTTACACTTTCAGTCTAGTCTAGTCCAGACTGCAAATAAATGTGAGCAAGTGAATTCAAGCACAGAAGTGCTTGAAGGCAGGTATCATCAATCTACTTTCTTACAGTATCTGATATTGACTTATCAAGAAGGTTACTGTGGTGTTGATTATTAAAATATTTATGTATCTAGGTATTTTTCATTCAATAGTATGTTATTCAATTAGCAACAAGTGTGGGGATTTAAAGATATTCATGTTTGTTTTTACTGCTGAAACATATTCTAGTGGAAATTTCAAATAAACGATTAGTCATCCTAAAAGCAAGATACATTTTCTCAGAAAAGACAAGGTAAAGAACTTGTATATCCTCCCTCAATTCGTTTATAAGGTAATAAGATGAATAAAAATATCATAGCACAATTTAGCATTGTAAAATAAAATTAATTGGTCATTTCTAGTGTGGTCGTGCTTGGAAGGTGAAAGAAGCCAAGATCTTGTCTGGGAACATCATGTCTACCTTGACCTCACCCTTAAGAATCCTAGCCTTTAGTTTAAAATCACATGGCTACATACATACCAACTTCAACAACAGTACATCTGGCAAGGTCATGCAAACCTGGGACTTGAGCTTCTAAGTCCAGTGCTTTTTCTGTACATCATCTCTTGTATATTTTTTATGATGATATGCTATTAAAAGCTATGTGATCAGGCCTTAAAAATCTGCTTCTTTTTATAATGGTAGAATGGGACATATTATCACGTCAGGTAAACATTCTATTCAAGGATAAATGGAAATGAATGTCATATATAGATCATTGACAAATATCTCATTACAAAATTATGAGTTACCAATATTTGAGTGTATATTATGGGCCAGCCCTTTATATTAAATTACTTCAAATTTTTACAACTGTTAAAGGAAGATATTATTATACCCATTTTATAGATGGACAAGTTAGGGCCAGAAAAGACTTCCTCAAAGCTGTTAGTCCAGTAATGGAGACAGGACTAGAAAACAGGTCATTTTGCTCTTTGACTAATGTTACTACTCATGTTTTGTATTTTGTTTAAAGTTTTATTTTATTTTACTTTATTTATTTTTTGAGACAAGGTCTTACTCTGTCACCCAGGCTGGAGTGCAATGGAGTGATCACGGTTCATTGCAGCCTTGACCTCCTGGGCTCAAGCTATCCTCCCACCTCTCAATCTCCAGAGTAGCTAGGACTGCTACAGGTGTGTGCCACTATACCTGGCTAAATTTTGCATTTTTTGTGGAGACAGGGTTTCATTATGTTGCCCAGGCTGGTCTTGAACTCCTGGGCTCAAGCAATATACCTGCCTTGACCTCCCAAAGTGCCAGTATTACAGGCTTGAGCCACCATGTCCGGCCAAGCTTTATTTTAGAATTAAAAAAAATTCCACTTGGATGTTACATTTTATCTCATTGCTTTATATTTATAGAATTACTTTATAAATGCCACCTTCTTAATTTTCATAGTTAGCACTCTTTATGAAACATAAACTATTATTTGACCCAGGTTTTTGTTAGAGGAATTGAGTCAAAGAGCTGTTAAGTAACTGAGATTTCACAATAAGCCAGACAGACCAGGGTTCAAATTCTGGGTCTCACATTATCCAATTCAATATTCCAGCTTTGTTACTTATTGAGCAACCACTACAAGCACAGTTTACATGACATCTGATAGCTCTCGAAATGGATTTTACAAACATAATTCAGATTTCAACTCAGCAGTGACTCAGGAGCAAGGACACTTGGATGCATTTCTTTATGGCATTTTTCCCAGGGTACAAACAACCTTGAAGATCTCCCAAGTACGGGGGAAGGTTTCACCCTGAGGAATCCCATTCCCTCTAATCTGGGACAAGGGGGAAGAGAGTACTGTCTCTTATCAGCCATCTCCCCAGGGAGGCCTGGACCCTCCTGGAATGCATACCATGGCTTACTGACTGAAAGTGTTGAAAAGACCAGGCACTGGGACACACGACACTACTCTTAAAATAAAAAAGAATCAGAGTAGCTTGTGGTTATAATTGAAATGGACAGATTAACATGGTACCAAGAAACTATTAGCAATTCCTTCCCTAAATCTCTCATTTTCTTAAAACATTTTCTCCTTTTCCTCAACAAGCTTTAAGTTAGGATTTGAAGAATAATAAGACTAAAAGGAGGGCTGTTTCTGGTCTTTGGAGGAATTTGATGTTCCATTCGATCTGAGTGTGCAAAGCCTGAGTTCACATGAGCTCTTCTGATCTCTTTCTCTAATATTTTTACACCTTATTCATATGGGAAAGAAGGAAGGGAATACTTTATTTTCATTCTCCCTCCTCCCATTTCCTTGACTTGTTTAAAATATAAGTGTTATAGACACCTAAGATAGAAATTTGACTGAAACAGCTTCTTAATTATTGTCTTAAAAAAATAATGTAATAAAATTGCATTCGTAGTCTTTGGACATTTAAATCCAGAAGGGATATTTTCTTTTTCTTTTTTAAAAATTTAATTCAATAGTTTTTGGGCTACAGGTGGTTTTTGGTTACATGGATAAATGCTTTAGTGGTGATTTCTGAGATTTTGATATACCTGTCACCTGAGCAGTGTACACTGTACCCAATATGTAGTCTTTTATCCCCCCCGCCCCACCCTTCCTTTATCATCCCCAAAGCACATTATATAATGCTTATGCCTTTGCAACCTCATCGCTTAGCTCCCACTTATAAGTGAGAACATGCGATATTTGGTTTTCCATTCCTGAGTTACTTCATTTAGAATAAATTGTCTCCAGCTCCATTCAGGTTGCTGCAAAACCATTATTTCATTCAGTTTTTTGGCTGAATAGTATTCCATGGTGTATATATGCTACATTGTCTTTATCCACTTGTTGATTGATAGGCATTTAGGTTGGACCCATATTTTCACAATTATGAGTTGTACTGCTGTAAACATGAGTGTGCATTTTTTTTTCCATATAATGACTTCTTTTCCTTTCGGTAGATACCCAGCAGTGGGACTGCTGGATCGAATGGTAGCTCTCATTTTAGTTCTTTAAGGAATCTCCATACGGTTTTCCACAGTGGTTGTACTAGTTTACAACTCCACCAGCAGTGTAAAACTGTTCCATTTTCAGCACATCCATGCCAACATCTATTATTTTTTGACTTTTTAATTATGGCTATTCTTGCAGGAGTAAGATGGTATCTCATTGTGGTTTTAATTTGCATTTCCCTGATAATCAGTGATGTTGAGCATTTTTTCCTGTGTTTGTTATTTGTTTGTATATCTTGAGAATTGTCTATTCTGTCCTTTGCCCACTTTTTGATGGAATTATTTGTTTTTTTTCTTGCTGATTTGTTTGAGTTCCTTGTAGATCCTGGATACTAGCCCTTTATCGGATGCATAGTTTATGAATATTCTTTCCCACTCTGTAGGTTGTCTGTTTACCATGCTATTTATTTTGCTGTGCAAAAGCTTTTCAGTTTAATTATATCCCATCTATTTATTTTTGTTTCTGTTATATTTGCTTTTAGGATCTTAGTCATAAACTTTTGGCCTAAACCGATGACTATAAGAGTTTTTCTAATGTTATCTTCTAGAATGTTTATGTTTTCTGGTCTTAGATTTAAGTCTTTGATTCATCTTGAGTTAATTTTTGTATAAGGTGAGCGTTGAAGATCCAGTTTCATTCTTCTACATGTGGCTTGCCAGTTTTCCCAGCACCATTTATTAAATAGGGTATCCTGTCCCCACTTTATGTTTTTGTATGCTTTGTCAAAGATCAGTTGGCTTTGAGTATTTGGCTTTATTTCTGGGTTCTCTATTCTGTTCCATTGGTCTGCTTGCCTATTTGTGTACCAGTACCAGGCTGTTTTAGTAACTATAGCCTTGTAGTATAATTTGAAGTCGGGTAATGTGATTCCTCCAGATTTGTTCTTTTTGCTTAGTATTCCTTTAGCTATGTGGGCTCTTTTTTAGTTCCATATGAATTTTAGGATTTTTTTCTAGTTCTGTGAAGAATTATGATGATATTTTGATAGGAATTGTATTGAATTTGTAGATTGCTTTTGGCAGTATGGTCATTTTCACAGTATTGATTCTGCCCATCCATGAGCATGGGATGTGTTTCCATTTGTTTGTGACATCTGTGATTTCTTTGAGCAGCATTTTGTAGTTTTCCTTGTAGAGATCTTTAACCTCCTTGGTTAAGTATATTTTCATGTATTTTAGTTTTTTTTTTTTTTTTTTGCAGCTGTTGTAAAAGGGATTGAGCTGTTGATTTGATTCTCAGCTTGGTTGTTGTCGGCAGGGACATTTTCTAAAGTATAGACTGTAGTTCCTTATCTTCTATCTGTTTCTTACTGTCCCCTTCAGTATTCTTGTTCTTTTTTCCCGCTATTATCTTTTTAACTTTTTAATATATAGGTATCTACTTCTCCTTCTGGCAATTTTTGCTTTTCCAATTTTCTTTCTTTTTCTCCTCTGCACATATTTATTTATTTTCTTCTATGTACTTCTTTATTTTTAACTTAATATTTGATTAACTTCTCTTCCCTGTCTCTCTTCCTTCTTTCCATAAATCTTCATTAATTGACTGCACTGGGCTAGGATTCTATACCCTCTAAATCAATAATCTATTTTCTATAGTCGACTGTGTTATAATCACACTGTCAAGATAACTACTTATTTTTAATACTTAAAGATATTTTGAAATTTTAACCAATTTAATTAATACAATGTTGAGTTCAAATTTGAAAAAAAATGGAAAACTGTAATAATTCTAGCAGCCTCCTGCTTTTTAATAATATATTAGAAAATTTGCCTCTTTTTCAAAAGCCTACAGTGAATCTATTCATACAAGGCAAAAGCAAACCATTCTCTTTATTCTCTTTTTTTCTCCAAAAGATTTAAGGGTTTTTTGTTTGTTTTGTTTTGTTTTGTTTTTTAGATATTGAGTCTTGCTCTGTCATCCAGGCTGCAGTGCAGTGGTGTGATCATAGCTCGCTGTAGCCTGGAATTCCTGGGTTCAAGCAATCCTCCTGCCTCACCCTCCTGAGTAGCTGGGGCTACAGGTGCATGCTACCATGCCCAGCTAATTTAAAAGAAAAAAAAATGTAGAGATGGGTCTTGCTGTGTTGACCAGGCTGGTCTCAAACTTCCAATCTCAAGCATTTCTCCCATCCAGCATCCTGAAGTGCTGAAAGTATAAGTGAGCCACTATGCCCAACCAGATTTAGTTTTTAAAAAGAGAATACGATTTGAAAAAGGAAAAATGTGAGGCAGGAGAGAAGAAATACACACATGAGCTGTCTTGTAATTGCTGTAAAACTGAAATCTTCAGCCTCGCTAAAGGAGCACTTGCATGAACACATCTAAATTACCTTATTACCTTCTAAATTAGGTGTGAAGTCTAACTTCTCAATTATGAGTGAAATCTACTGCAATTCTTGTTATTTGGATGGAATCCTAGGTATGTGGTCCAGTTCATGAGTTGAACAAAAGCATGCTCATTTAGACCAGGTAGAAAGAAATAAAGAGCTATGTTTTATATGTCTCATAACCACTGAAGGTCCTTCTCATAAGCAGTGCTTATGGGTATTAATGACCTCTCTATATTTTACTTCTGCAGCGCCTAAGTAGCCGAGCCCACTGAGTCCTGCTACATCTCCTCCAACATGTCAGCATTTTTTTCACAGGCCTTTTGTTACTCTAGATCAGAAATGTTGATAGCAACAGTTCCTTGAGGGCAGCAGCTAGCATGATTCCAGCCAACAGGAACCACCAAACGGTTCTTAGTATAAATGACTACTTGTTAATCTATTTACTTTGTGCATTTGGAGTTTTGAATGTGAAATCCTATTTATGTCCATATGGTAGATAAATGAAACAAATGAATAATAGAAGTAACCATTTTGACACCTTAGATATAGATAATATTGTATTATTTCTGGATTGTGAAAGAAGAAGGAAGAAGCATATGGAAGAGAAGTTTTAGTAGAGGGGAGGAAGGAGGAGGTGGAAACAAATGTAGAAGGATGGGAGGAGAAAAGGGAGAGAGGCTTTTTTTTTTTTTTTTTTAAGGCTAATGAGAGTTTACTACCTATCTAACTCTTCGTATTCTTCAAGTCTCAGACCAAATCCCATCTGTTTGAAAGCCTCCAGGGTATTCCATCTATTGTATACTTCTGTTATGTACAAAATTAATTTGCCAATTAATTGTGAACTGTTTTATAAACTATCTTAAAATGGTTAGTTAAATCTTTGGGATAGTATTTAGCTTTCTCCAGGATTATGACTTACCTTCTAAATTAGACATACAATGCCTAAGAGTCAAGGACTATTTCGCATAAATTCCAGTCTTCTTTTACAATGCCTAGAATGATTGTTGCCACAGAAATGTTCATTACCTGGGAGAAAGGATGACAGGAGGGGCAGAATGAATGGAGAGAGGTCGTGAGAATGAGGTGCTGAGGATGGATGAGGAAGAAAGCTGTTTTAGTTGGGAGGATAGGTGAGAGAAGTATGGAAAGAAATTGCCTTGGACCCATGGAAGCCCAGTGAAGATACTTAGATCCTGCAGGGGTGTGAGTAGTGTTCTTTTAGTTTCTCTTGTTAGGAGGTTTGTTCATTTTGGGAGATTTCTTTTGAAAAGAGTGAACTTAAATTGGAGAAAAGTGTATTTTAGTATGTTGATAACATTTGAATTTGTAAAATGGACCTATGGATGATCTACACATATTTATATACCCATAAATATACACATATTTTACTTTTTGGTATTTTATAATTATTATTTAATGATCATTCATGACATTTTAAAAATTAAAGAAAAACTTACATCTAAAATTTCAGCAATGTTGTTTTTGACTAACTAAATAAATTGCATTTGAAATAATGGAGATGCAATGTTCAAAATTTCAACTGTGGTTAAAGCAATAGTGTGATATATGATTACATTAGAAGGAAGATGTGCCTTTCAAATTCAGATTGAGCATACTAAAAGTGACTCTCTAATTTCCTATTTTTGGTAATAGGACATCTCCAAGTTTGCAGAGAAAGACAATATAGTTCTTGGAGAAGGTGGAATCACACTGAGTGGAGGTCAACGAGCAAGAATTTCTTTAGCAAGGTGAATAACTAATTATTGGTCTAGCAAGCATTTGCTGTAAATGTTATTCATGTAAAAAAATTACAGACATTTCTCTATTGCTTTATATTCTGTTTCTGGAATTGAAAAAATCCTGGGGTTTTATAGCTAGTGGGTTAAGAATCACATTTAAGAACTATAAATAATGGTATAATATCCAGATTTGGTAGAGATTATGGTTATTCGGAATCCGTGCCCATATTTTGTCTGTATATTTGTTTATTTGTATATTTGTTTATTTGTATATCTGTATATTTGTGTCTGTATATTTGTTTGCCTCATAGTATAGTTTACTACAAATGGAAAACTCTAGGATTCTGCATAATACTGGAAAGAGAAGATGTAAATATCTGTTAGTTCCATCATAGACCCTGCCACTCCAATGTACACACCAGCTTTAGGCTTCTTGGTATAGAAAAACATACATTTTCAAATTTTTCATCATAATTTTCATAACAAAATAGGAAGGCAAATGGTGTCACTTGGCTTAAAATCTATAATATTTAAAATAAACAGGACAAATGCATTAACATTGTTGGGGGAGGAGGTCCCTTAGTAGAAACACTCTTGGTCCAAGCATTTTAAAGCTGTCAAAGAGATGTAAATATAGATAATGTATGTCAAGGAGAGAGCTTTGTAGTTAAACTGTAACTTTCAGTTTAAACAATTATTGGTGACTCTGATGTCAAATGTTTCTCAAGCTTTATCTGAACAAAATTCTTCTCACTTTGTTGCCAAAGTCGTTAACAAGAAATCACATTGACTCATTGATGTTTTGGCTCCTTTCCCTTACTTTCTGTTGCTTTCCAAAAGCTGAGACAGGAAACTAACCCTCACTGAGCACCTGCAATTGCCTGGTAGTATTCTAGTTGTGGGTGTGCTTTTGTGTGTATGTAATCCTCTTACAGCTCTGTAAAGTAAGAATTGTTCTCCCTGCTTTACAGAAGAGATCATAAGATAATTGAGGCTGTTAGATGTTAACTTGCCAAAAGCTACACAGGAAAATGGTAGAGTCACAATTTGAACCAAGTCCTTTTGATTCTTTACATTAAACCATGCTTTGATCTTGGAAATACACTGTAAGGTAATAAATCAATAGATATGGTTAATTCACAGACAAGATAATGGCTTCTAAATAAATGGAAGTTCATTATTTTTATCTGTGAGCCAAAGTAAGACTTATTCTAAGCATTCCACAAATTTAGATAAGATAGAGTATATGGCTTCTAGACATCCAACATAGAATTGACTTTGTGTTATCAGTTTAAGATTTGGTTTTGCTGTAAGGTGCACACACTTTGAGGAACTAAAAATAATCGTCTATTCTTATTCTGATCAGAATGTGTAATGTGTTGTCCAGTTTTGGATGATGAATTTCTTATTTCTGATCTCATAAGAAGCTTGTGATAGATGTGAGGGAGAGAATTAAGAACTGAGTGTGGGGAAGAAACTGTGTACATTTTGATGGGATCCATTATGTAGCTCTTGCATACTGTCTTCAAAAATAAATTGCACTATAAAGGTTGTTTTAGACTTTTAAAGTTTTGCAGTTGGTTTTTAAAAAAATTTTTTAATTGGCTTTAAAAATTTCTTAATTGTGTGCTGATACAATTTTGTTTTTTACAGAAGTACCAACAATTACATGTATAAACACAGAATCCTATGTACTTGAGATATAAGTAAGGTTACTAACAATCATACCTGAAAAATTTAAATGTTATGAAGAAATTATCTCATTTCTATTAATATGGGAACTGTGTCTTCATCTTTATTACTGTTCTAAGGTCAACTCAATGTAGATTTTACTTGCTTATAGTTTCATATTTTAGCTAAATAGTAAAATAATATGGATATACATTTTGTTGTGAATTACTCATACTTTCCTTATTTGGAACTTTTATGAATATGATATAGAGACTGAAACTACAAGGAACAAAATGCAATATCAATTATACAGTTGTGGCAGCACTGCTATCAATTTGTTGATAGTGGTTAACACTTAGAAAAACATTTTTAAAACAATTTCACATAAGTAATGTAATTTATTAGCTGTCTCTGACATTTTACAGTTTGAAATAGTTTATTTTCTTCTTGGTGTCCTCACCAAAACCCAACATCTTTGAGGGCAGGAACTGTATAATTTTTGCCATTGTGTTTTGAGCACATAGAATGGTACTTGCCTCTAAATTATCTACTATTGTTAAAAGGTCTTTTTTAAGGCAATATTTTAAAGCGTATGCTATGGTACAATTCAGTTTGTGACTTTTGCTAGTTTATGCCACTTAGAGTTAGCAAAACCACTTCAGCAGTTCTTGGAATGTTGTGAAAAGTGATAAAAATCTTCTGCAACTTATTCCTTTATTCCTCATTTAAAATAATCTGCCCTAGTAAAAACATGTATAAAAGTGCTACTTCTGCACCACTTCTGAGAATAGTGTTATTTCAGTGAATCAATGTGGTGACCATATTGTAATGCACGTAGTGAACTGTTTAAGGCAAATCATCTACACTAAAAGACAAGGAAATAGTGAGGAAATGTAATTTAATTTCCATTTTCTTTTTAGAGCAGTATACAAAGATGCTGATTTGTATTTATTAGACTCTCCTTTTGGATACCTAGATGTTTTAACAGAAAAGGAAATATTTGAAAGGTATGTTCTTTGAATACCTTACTTATAATGCTCATGCTAAAATACAAGAAAGAAAGACTATCCCATCATAGACTGCATTTTACCTCTTGAGAAATATGTTCACCATTGTTGGTATGGCAGAATGTAGCATGGTATTAACTCACATCTGATCTTCCCTACCAGGCCAAGATTCAAGATTACTTCCATTAAAACCTTTTCTGACCGCCTCATGCTAAACCAGTTTCTCCCATTGCTATACTGTTATAGCAATTGCTATCGATGTAGTTTTTGTAGTATCATTGCCTTGTGATATATATTACTTTAATTGATTATTATACTTAACATTTTTATTCACTTTTTGTGTTAGTATTTTATTCTGTCTTCTCCATAGATAGTAAACTTCTTAAGAAAATACATATGCTAAGTGTTTTACTGGTTTAATGTAGGTGAATGCTTAGACTACTCATCTACCTCAATACTTCCTTGGAGATCTCCTCAATCACACAGAGCTCAGGACTTATATTTCCTTGGAACTCCCGTTAGGGTCTAATGTACATGAAATTCCCTAGACAGACAGACAGCCAGTTATATGGCTTGATTTCAAAGTTTCAAAATGATTTAACGGACTACCAAGTTGTTTATTAGGAGAACAGTTATTATACTCTTCTAAAAATAAAGATTTTAAGCAATAAAGATGTATATGTATATAAAATGGCTGGGTTATTCCTAGAAGTACCTTTCTTAGAATTTAGTTAAATTTAATATACAAGATACTATCTTTTCAACCCTGAGATTGTGAAAAGTAACTTCTATCAATATAAACTTTACTACATTTGTATCGTGTTAGTGTGTTACAGTATAATCTAGAACAATGTATCTTTCTATATGATATATGACATTTTAATGCCTAAAAAAACTGGTATTTCTTAGATGATTCTAGTCAGGATTTACTTCTAGAATAGATTAAAATTTTATTTGAGGAGAGTCAAATTAATTTTAGAATTCTCAGTTGTTATTGTTGCTGTTTTATTTTTAGTGAAACAGATTAGTCTTAAACACTTGAGAAATAAATTGGTGGTCAACCTAAAATGTAAAAAAGAAATTAATAGAAAATTTAAAGAGCAGTAAAGCTCTGACATTTAAAAGAAATGAAGTACAAATCTCTAGGGATCTTAAAGATCATCTAATAATTTCCTCATTTTCTAGATAAATAAACTGAGAGACCCAGAGGATAAATGATTTGCTCAAAGTCAAATATCTACTTAATATAGGAAATTTAATTTTGTTCTCGGTCTGTTAACATGCAACTTTTCAATATAGCATGTTATTTCATGCTATCAGAATTCACAAGGTACCAATTTAATTACTACAGAGTACTTATAGAATCATTTAAAATATAATAAAATTGTATGATAGAGATTATATGCAATAAAACATTACCACAATGCTAAAATGCAAGACTAAAATGCTAAAATGCTAAAATAAAGTATTTATAAAATTGATATTTATATCTTTTTATATCTTAAAGCTGTATCTGTAAACTGATGGCTAACAAAACTAGGATTTTGGTCACTTCTAAAATGGAACATTTAAAGAAAGCTGACAAAATATTAATTTTACACGAAGGTAGCAGCTATTTTTATGGGACATTTTCAGAACTCCAAAATCTACGGCCAGACTTTAGCTCAAAACTCATGGGATGTGATTCTTTCGACCAATTTAGTGCAGAAAGAAGAAATTCAATCCTAACTGAGACCTTACGCCGTTTCTCATTAGAAGGAGATGCTCCTGTCTCCTGGACAGAAACAAAAAAACAATCTTTTAAACAGACTGGAGAGTTTGGGGAAAAAAGGAAGAATTCTATTCTCAATTCAATCAACTCTATACGAAAATTTTCCATTGTACCAAAGACTCCCTTACAAATGAATGGCATCGAAGAGGATTCTGATGAGCCTTTAGAGAGAAGGCTGTCCTTAGTTCCAGATTCTGAGCAGGGAGAGGCGATACTACCTCACATCAGTGTGATCAGCACTGGTCCCACGCTTCAGGCACGAAGGAGGCAGTCTGTTCTGAACCTGATGACACACTCAATTAACCAAGGTCAGAGCATTCACCGAAAGACAACAGCATCCACACGAAAAGTGTCACTGGCCCCTCAGGCAAACTTGACTGAACTGGATATATATTCAAGAAGGTTATCTCAAGAAACTGGCTTGGAAATAAGTGAAGAAATTAATGAAGAAGACTTAAAGGTAGGTATGCATCGCTTGGGGGTATTTCACCCCACAGAGTGCAATTGAGTAGAATGCAATATGTAGCATGTAACAAAATTTACTCAAATCATGGGATTAGGATAAGGTGTATCTTAAAACTCAGAAATTATGAAGTTCATTAATTATGCAAGCAACTTTAAAATGTAAAATAACAAATGATTTCTTTTTGCAATGGACTTATCTCTTCCCATAAAATGGGAAAGGATTTGGGGCGGGGCGCGGTGGCTCACGCCTGTAATCCCAGCACTTTGGGAGGCCGAGGCTGGTGGATCACGAGGTCAGGAGATTGAGACCATCCTGGCTAACACGGTGAAACCCCGTCTGTACTAAAAATACAAAAAATTAGCCGGGCGCGGTGGCGGGTGCCTGTAGTCCCAGCTACTCGGGAGGCTGAGGCAGGAGAATGGCGTGAACCCGGGAGGCAGAGCTTGCAGTGAGCCGAGATCTCGCCACTGCACTCTGGCCTGGGAGAAAGAGCAAGACTCCATCTCAAAAAAAAAAAAAAAAAAAAAGGGAAAGGATTTAGTTTTCGGTCCTTTACTAAGCCAGTGATAATTGTGACTATAAGTTAGAAAGCATCTGCTTTATTACCATCTTGAACCCTCTGTGGGAAGAGGTGCAGTATAAATAACTGTATAAATAAATAGTAGCTTTCATTATTTATAGCTCACAAAATAATCTGTATGGAAGTAGCATATATAAGGTATATAAATATTTAGCCTCTTGATAGGACTAACTCACATTCTGGTTTGTATATCAGTCTTGCCTGAATTTAGCTAGTGTGGGCTTTTTTTATCTTGTGAGTTTGCTTTATACATTGGGTTTCTGAAAAGATTTCTTTTAGAGAATGTATATGAAGCTTAAAATGTACTAGTGCCAGTCTTCAGACAGAAAGTTTGTTATATTAGATTTTAAGAATAAAAGCATTTTATTTTTAGAACAGGAAATAATATAAAAAGGAGAGTTTTTGTTGTTTTAGTAGAAAACTTAATGCCTTGGATGAAATGAGCCATGGGCAGGGTTGTAATGAATTGATATGTTTAATAGTATAGATCATTTGTGAATAACGTGACCTTTGACAAGACACAAGCCATTAACATCTGTAGGCGGAAGTTTCCTTCTTTGTAAAATGAGGGAATAAAATAGATCCCTAAAGTGTGTAATTTTAGTATTTCTATACTTTACGAAAGTTTCCTAAATGATAATTCATCTGTATAGTGTTTTTTGTGTGTGTTTGTTTGTTTGAAATGGAGTCTCGCTCTGTCACCCAGGCTGGAGTGCAATGGCGCAACCTCGGCTCACTGCAACCTCTGCTTCCTGGGTTCAAGCGAATCTCCTGCCTCAGCCTCCTGAGTAGCTGAGATTACAGGCATGCGCCACTACGCTGAGCTAATTTTTGTATCTTTAGTAGAGAAGGGGTTTCATCATGTTGGCCAGGCTGGTCTTGAACTCCTGACCTTGTGATCCGCCCACCTCGAAGTGCTGGGCCTCCCAAAGTGCTGGGATTACAGGCGTGAGCCACCATGTCCAGCCTGAGCCACTGTGCCCAGCCCATCTATATAGTTTAATATCAATCTAAATGAATTTCTCAATCCTGAGCCTAAAAATTTAGTTGTAAAGAATGATATCCTTGACTAATAATAGTTTCTATTTATGGATTGCATCTAGTGCTAGGTGGCATATATTTAGTCCCCACAACTACCCTGGAAGGTATTTAAAATTTTTCACATTTGCAGATAAGGAAACTAAAGTTCAGGGAAGTTCCACAACATGCTTGAATTCAAGCGACTCCTAGGATGTTAATGGTGGAGGTTGGGTTCAAATCCAGATCTGTCTGACTCAAAAAATGCATACTCCTAACCAGTGCACTATATCCCAATTCCATATGAGCCCTTCTTTGTGATTCATAGTGCTTTCCCATGAGTTTTGCTGATTTTGTGAGAAACAAAACTATCTTTTTCCTTTGGACTATGTGGAATCTCTCTTTTTCAAATTTTTGAAATGTATTTGTATGCCAAAGGACAAAGATTTCTAGAGGAATATGCCTAGGATGAGAATTATGTAATTTAAATCACAGCTGGAAAGAGAGAGAGTCCTAAGTTACTAAGAAATGTTCAAACACAAATGGGCTTTCAGTCTATTGGAAGACCTTTATAGCTAGAACTATACTGAACTGTACTTGTCCATGGACCCCTGAAGAAACAGGTTAAATCAAAGAGAGTTCTGGGAAACTTCATTTAGATGGTATCATTCATTTGATAAAACGTATGCCACTGTTAAGCCTTTAATGGTAAAATTGTCCAATAATAATACAGTTATATAATCAGTGATACATTTTTAGAATTTTGAAAAATTATGGTGTTTCTCATTTTTAATAAAGCTGTGTTGCTCCAGTAGACATTATTCTGGCTATAGAATGACATCATACATGGCATTTATAATGATTTATGTTTGTTAAAATACATTTAGATTCAAGTAATACTATTATTTTCATATATTAAAAATAAAACCACAATGGTGGCCTGAAACTGTACTGTCTTATTGTAATAGCCATAATTCTTTTATTCAGGAGTGCTTTTTTGATGATATGGAGAGCATACCAGCAGTGACTACATGGAACACATACCTTCGATATATTACTGTCCACAAGAGCTTAATTTTTGTGCTAATTTGGTGCTTAGTAATTTTTCTGGCAGAGGTAAGAATGTTCTATTGTAAAGTATTACTGGATTTAAAGTTAAATTAAGGTAGTTTGGGGATGTATACATATATATGCACACACATATAAATATGTATATATACATATACGTATAAATGTATAAGTATGCAATATACACCCATATATAACTATATGTATATGTATATATGTATATATTACATATATTTTTGATTTTACAGTATATAATGGTATAGATTCATATAGTTCTTAGCTTCTGAAAAATCAACAATTAGAACCACTATTAATATTTTATTATTTCATATTACATATAAAATATATTTAAATATAAATATAAGAAGAGTTTTTAATAGATTTTTAATAATAAATGTTAAGAGATTCAAAAGCTCAAAGTAGAAGGCTTTTATTTGGATTGAAATTGAACAATTAGGATCACTGTTGATATTTTATTATTTCATATTACATATAAAATATGTTTAAATATAAAGATAAGAGTTTTTAATAGATTTTATAATAAATGTTAAGAGATTAAAAAACTGAAAGTAGAGGCTTTTATTTGGATTGAAATTAAAGGCCAGGCATGGTGGTTCATGCCTGTAATCCCAGAATTTTAGGAGACTGAGAGCGGAGGATTGCTTGACCCCAGGGGTCAAGACCAGCCTGGGCAACACAGTGAGACACTGTATCTACAAAAAAATTTAAAAATTAGCTGGGCATGGTGGTGTGTGCCTGTATGCTACCATTTACTAAGGAGGCTGAGATGGGAGAATCGCTTAGGGAGCCTGGGAGGTCAAGGCTGCCTTGAGCTGTGATTGTGCCATTGCATTCCAGCCTGGGTGCCAGAGAGAGACCCTATCTCTAAATAAATAAATAAGTAAATAAATAAACAACAACAACAAAAACATTGAAAGCAAATCTGTACTAAATTTTGAATTCATTTGGAGAGGTGACAGTGTGCTGGCAGCCCCCGCAGCCCTCGCTGGCTCTCGGGGCCTCCTTGGCCTTGGCGCCCACTCTGGCTGCACTTGGGGAGCCCTTCAGCCCTGCACTGCACCATGGGAGCCCCATTCTGGGCTGGCCAAGGCCTGAGCCGGTTCCCTCAGCTTGCGGGGAGGTGTGGAGGGAGAGGCGCCGGCGGGAACCGGGGCTGCGCGTGTGCTTGTGGGCCAGCGCAAGTGCCGGGTGGGTGTGGGCTTGGCGGGCCCCGCACTCGGAGCGGCTGGCTGGCCGGCCCCGCCGGCCCCGGGCAGTGAGGGGCTTAGCACCTGGGCCAGCAGCTGCTGTGCTCGATTTTTCGCCGGGCCTTAGCTGTCTCCCTGTGGGGCAGGGCTCGGGACCTGCAGCCCGCCATGCCTGAGCCTCCCCCACCACCCCCCACCACAGTGGGCTCCTGCATGGCCCAAGCCTCCCAACCAGCACCACCCCCTGCTCCATGACGCCCAGTCCCATAGACTGCCGAAGGGCTGAGGAGTGCAGGCGCACAGCATGGGACTGGCAGGCAGCTCTACCTGCAGTCCTGGTGCGGGATCCACTGGGTGAAGCCAGCTGGGCTCCTGAGTCTGGTGAGGACTTGGAGAATCTTTATGTCTAGCTAAGGGATTGTAAATACACCAATCAGCACTCTGTATCTAGCTCAAGGTTTGTAAACACACCAATCAGCACCCTGTGTCTAGCTCAGGGTTTGTGAATGCACCAACTGGCACTCTGTATCTAGTTAAATCTGGTGGAGACTTGGAGAACCTTTATGTCTAGCTAAGGGATTGTAAATACACCAATCGGCACTCTGTATCTAGCTCAAGGTTTGTAAATACACCAATCAGCACTCTGTATCTAGCACAGGGTTTGTAAATACGCCAATCAACACTTTGTATCTAGCTAATCTAATGGAGAGGTGGAGAACTTTTGTGTTTAGCTCAGGGATTGTAAATGCACCAATCAGCACCCTGTCAAAATGGACCAATCAGCTCTCTGTAAAACCAATTGGCTCTCTGTAAAATGGACCAATCAGCAGGATGTGGGTGGGGCCAGATAAGAGAATAAAAGGCTGCCTGAGCCAGCAGGGGCAACCCGCTTGGGTCCGTGGAAGCTTTGTTCTTTTGCTCTTTGCAATAAATCTTGCTGCTGCTCACTCTTTGGGTCCCCATTGCCTTTATGAGCTGTAACACTCACTGCAAAGGTCTGCAGCTTCACTCCTGAAGCCAGCGAGACCACGAAGCCACCAGAAGGAAGAAACTCCGAACACATGGGAACATCAGAAGGAACAAACTCCGGACACGCCACCTTTAAGAACTGTAACACTCACTGTGAGGGTCCGCAGCTTCATTCTTGAAGTCAGTGAGACCAAGAGCCCACCAATTCTGGACACAATTTGACTCCAGAAAATGGGTGTCCAACCTTGTGGCTTCCCTGGGCCACATTGGAAGAAGAAAAGAGTTGTCTTGGGCCACACATACAATACACTTACTATAGCAGATGAGCTAAAAAAAAAAAAAGAAAAGAAAAAAGTCCATGCATAATCTTTGTGATATCTGCCACCACAGATAAGCAAAATTGTCCTCTGATTCAAAAGGTTGGACACAGCTGCTCTAGCTATTTTATTATTAAATATGCAGGCAATTACTGTTTAAATGACGATTTCTTCACAAAATGAGATTAATATATATTAGTGGCTTAGCATTCATTTTAGACAACCATTTTAGAGATTCAAATCACACACTTGCTTACAGAAATTTTGTTGTCTTCAATGTCCCCATTGTGGTTTCTTTACCAAGCCTCTACTGTTCTTCACATCACCAAGTTGAAAAAAAAACAAGGGTGGCGGGGTGCAGAATGAGAATTGCCTGGTACGCCACAAGTTCAGATCCTCATCGACACAAGAGGTGCCTGAAGCAGTGGATGAGGCTTTTCTCTGGATCACGAGCAGCCACATAAATGCTTAAAAGGGCCTGGCAGGAAGCATCAGTGGGTGATGTGGGTGATGTGGCTGGGAGGCTGAATGGAGAGCATTTGTTCTTCAGTTATCTATAGAAGGCAGCTGTCACTCAGCACCAGCTAAGGCCTTCCCATGAGGGAATTGGGGATCAGGTTTCCCAGATCTTTTTATGTATCAGGATAAGACAGAGATCCAGCTTTTTTGGAGTAATTATTTCCTATTTTAAAATTTGGGTAGTTGATTAAATAAAAACAAACGAATGAACACCGTATGGGCACAACAAAACACATCTGTGGCTTGGATTCAGCTTGTGAATGATTACTGCAGATATTTATTCCAGAGGACACCCCTGGGTATGTCCTAATACAAAACCTAAATCTACACTTAAGGACCATGCTACCTTCAGAGAATAAATGACCCAGAAAAAGAACCACCTCTCCTAAGGAAGTATAAATTGTATAAATAACTGAGACCCAAACTTACAACTATACATTTTTCCTATTGGGCTGTTGCTAACCTCAATTAAGAAGGCTTGATGATATTTGTAAAGTATCATCACTCCACCATGGTCCAGTAACATCTGAATGGTCAAGAAATACCTAAACATACGTACCAAAAATTTGTGTATGCTACTGTACCAATAAACCATTTGTTTCCATTTGATCTCTTAATGTGGTAATACATGTTATTTTCCCTGCTATTGTAAATAAACAAACCAAATGGAGGCTTGATGCAAGATGCAGTGTAGCATAGTGCCAACTCTGGACTCTGACTACTCAGGGTGTAAATTCTAACTCTTCTATTAACACCATGAAACTGAGCAAGTTAGTTAAACTCGCTGGGCCCATTTTCTCATTTATACAATGGAGATTTTAATAGTACAGCTACATAGGCCATTTTGTGGTTTAAAATACATCATGATTATAAAACACTTAATGTAGGGCTTGCTGCATAATGAGCAAAGTTTGTTGCTGTTATCATTAATATCCTTAATTCTCATTATTACAAAGCTTGAGATACTACGAGGTGAACAAGTTCATAACAGCAATATAATGAAAATCTTAATAATTCCTTTTATACTTTAACAAAAATACGAGATTGGGTAATTTATTATTTTTACATGAGTAATAAATATTGCATTAAAATGTATTTAAAATTTACCACATTAATGTCTGCCAGTCATGCCAAATTACCAACATAAATGTGAATAAAACTCAGTCTTTGCCCATTTAATCTTAACCAATCCTTTATAATTGTTAATGATTTGAACCTCTGCCTTGAAAGATCACATTACTTGATTGTCTTCAACTTATCTGAATGTGGTAGTGATTTCTGTAAATTTATAGGACCTTTGTCTCATGCAGCTCCATGGAGTTCCTGAACTTATGCACCTTTAAAATGGTATATACTTAATTAATTGTTGATCTGCTTCACATGTGTATAATATTATTAGCTCACTAAACCAAGAAAACAGTGGTCCTTTAGGGAAAGAAACTAAATTACAACAGAGATTATAAATACCATATAAATATCTATTATTTATTGAACTGTCACAATTATTGCAAAAAATTACCTTTTAGTGGACAAAACAATTGATATTTCCCTTTTCTGGGAAAGAAATAATATAATATATGATGAATATTTTTGGCCAATATCCTCTAGACCTTGCCAGTTAACTGGCTCTCAAAATTTTGAATAATAAAAACTTGGTGATAGTAGAAAAATAGTAATTTTTTAAAAGTATGTGTACCATTATACAACTAAACAATTCATTCACCAGTGTTCACAATTCTATTGCCTTCTTTAAATCAAAATTTACATAGTTTTTCTTTTAGACTAAGCTCCTTTATGATACCAGTGTGCCCATTTCTCATTACCATTGAAATGTCTCGTGAGCATGTCACATTCTGATACAACTCCTAATCCAGGATGACAGTTTAGTTCTTTTAAATCCAGTTGAGAGCCTTATACTCATGACCAGAGAACCTAAAGAAAGGTTAAGATACATTTCTTCCTTGATGTAAGTGATTTGTCTATTTTTAGTTTTCCTAAGGGTCATATTTCAATTTAGATTTATGTTTTTTATAGGTTAGGTAAAATATGCTTCCCTTTTGCAATATGAAATATGTAGTCTTTTAAAACATTTCTTCAAAGCTATTAAACTGAAAAAAATTACTTTGGTCTATTCAGTTTGTTAGCACTTATCATTTTGGAAAGAGAGTGACTCTACTTTTGTATTTTGTAACATTTTCCCTACTATAGGGCAGTATCTTCTGTAAGTTCTTAGATATTAGCACCAAATAAATATGCAAAAAAATTCTATTATATTAATTCTTAGAACCCCGGCTTGGCAGTGCATCATTGACTAGATGGAGAAGAAATGAAAATAATACACTAGGAAGCAGTTTCCTGGTTCTTTTGAAAACAACTGGAGAGTCTTGTTGTTGACTGGAATATCTGAAGATCCTGTTTAATGCCTTCATTCTATGATTGTTAAGAATATGTGATAGAACTGCTGTATCCTGTTTCTTTATGACTTCCCTTCTGTTTGTTGATTAGAAATCCCTGAGCAGCTTTACATTATTAGTACAGTAGATATGTAGTATATTCCCATAACACCACTGCTGCTATTGACTAATAGTAATTATTTTAGGGCACCTTTATGACAGTTGGTTTATGTTTTAGGGTGTCATTTGACTTGTGAAGCATTGAAATCTGGGTATTAAGCACACTGTTTTCTATGTGGTGTGGAATGATTCTTAAAGCCCTGAGAAAATGGAAAATAAAAATATTTTTCCTTTTTACCATAATCACCTGCGACTGTCACTCTATCATAAACTGCATAAACTTTATAACCTCAAAACATTTTGGAAAGGAAATGACAGAACTTGCTTACTCAATTGCTTCTATATACACCAAATAGTTTTTAAAAGTATTATGTTAAGTCCTTGAAAATATTTTGTTCTAATCAATATAAGCTGTTTAGGTTGGTAGTTCTATGTGGAAACAGCGAGGAAATTTATATTATGATGACTAGACCAGTCTTTGAACATTGCTTTGATTATTGTTCCATTAGTAAATATTATAATTATTTCTGAGATTTACTCACCTTCAAAGAATGTTGGCAATGCCAACATTATTAACACTCCTCTAGTTAGAACAAAGGGGAAATATAATAACAAAACATAATAATAGCCAAATAAAGAGTGACTTAGAATGTACACCCTTATCTGGGATCCTGAGTAATTCGATTATTCTTAGGAAATACACTTTTGTGCTAGAACAAAGACTTTTGAAATAGCTAGATTATTTCTGGGTTTCTTTTCATTTTGAATTAACTTGAATTTCAAGGAAACAAGGATAGTTTTTACTGATACAGTGCATAGAAGCTCTGTGTACAATGAAGAAAAGTAGGAAGGTGAGAAAAATGCCATTAGATTTTTCATCGTTATACTATCTGATATGTGAATTTAACTAAAACTTATATACCTCATTAAAGTATAGTACTTCCTAACATAATTTCTTAATTTAAGTGTTCCCCATAAGGTTTTTTTTATATATACTTAAGTACTGTTAAATATTTAAGGCAAATTCAGGTATAAAATAAGACTTATCGATATCTTATTCCAAGCATATTTGTTTCTCTCCTATTTTATTTTTATTCTGCGTTCATTTCCAAATTGTTTTACTCACAACTGTTTGTTTTTTCTATTTCATTCTGTGGTAAAGGTATTATTTGGCTAATTGTATAATTTCAGTGTCATTTCTAATATTCCAATTGTGATAGTATCAACACAAGATTAAATTTCTCTACACGGTTTATGAGAATGGAATGCCAAATTGAAACAGAACAGAGCACAAATGATCTAAATATAAAAAGAACTACAAAAATCACAGTTGTTTATAAAGGTTTTTTGTTTGTTTATATATGGTGCAGTACATTTGTTCCTCAGCCAAATGTTTCCACCTTGAGAAAGCTATAGAGAGTCTATGTAGTCCTAGTACCAATAATATGTTTTAACCTGAATGTACCTCATCTTTATTCATAAACTGTGACTTTTTACACTGTTGAAACTTTTTTTTTTTTTAAGACAATCTCACTCTGTCATCCAGTCTGGAGTGCAGCAGTGGTGTGATCTTGGCTCACTGCAACGTCTACCTTCTGGGTTCAAGCAATTCTGGTGCCTCGGCCACCTGAGTAGTTGGGATCACAGGTGTACGCCACCGGGCCTGGCTAATATTTTTTTGGTATTTCTAGTAGAGACGAGTTTTGCCACATTGGCCAGGCTGGCCTGAAACTCCTGGCCTCAAGTGATCTGACTGCCTTGGCCTCCAAAAGTGTGGGTATTACAAGTGTGAGCCACTGTGCCTGGCCTGAAACTCATAATTCATTTCCATTAATATTAATCTCACCTTTTCCAATAATTAATTGATTTCACAGGTATTAGTCCCCTATAATCATTGAATGGCAAATGAAATTATTTATAGCAAATAAACAGATTAATTATCTGCCAGCAGGCTGAGATTAGTTTCTTTAAAAAATGTTTATTATTTAAAACATTCAGCTGTGATCTTGGCTTTCTTGTGAGGTTCAATAGTTTCTATTGAATAAAGAGAGAAATGGCAAAGAATTTACTTCAGTGAAATTTGAATTTCATTAACTTAATGTGGTCTCATCACAAATAATAGTACTTAGAACAACTAGTACAGCTGCTGGACCCAGGAACACAAAGCAAAGGAAGATGAAATTGTGTGTACATTGATATTGGTACACACATCAAATGGTGTGATGTGAATTTAGATGTGGGCATGGGAGGAATAGGTGAAGATGTTAGAAAAAAAATCAACTGTGTCTTGTTCCATTCCAGGTGGCTGCTTCTTTGGTTGTGCTGTGGCTACTTGGAAAGTGAGTATTCCATATCCTATTGGGTAGATTGTGTTTTATTTCTGTTGATTAAATATTGTAATCCACTATGTTTGTATGTATTGTAATCCACTTTGTTTCATTTCTCCCAAGCATTATGGTAGTGGAAAAATAAGGTTTTTTGTTTAAATGATGACCATTAGTTGGGTGAGGTGACACATGCCTGTAGTCCTAGCTCCTCCACAGGCTGATGCAGGAAGATCACTTGAGCCCAGGAGTTCAGGGCTGTAGTGTTGTATCATTGTGAATAGCCACTGCACTCCAGCCTGGACAATATAGCGAGATCCTATATCTAAAATAAAATAAAATAAAATGAATAAATTGTGAGCATGTGCAGCTCCTGCAGTTTCTAAAGAATATAGTTCTGTTCAGTTTCTGTGAAACACAATAAAAGTATTTGAAATAACATTACATATTTAGGGTTTTCTTCAAATATTTTAATTTAATAAAGAACAACTCAATATCAATAGTGAGAAAACATATCTATTTTCTTGCAATAAAAGTACGATTTTGAGGTTAAAGGTGCATGCTCTTCTAATGCAATATATTGTATTTCTTTAGACTCAAGTTTAGTTCCATTTACATGTATTGGAAATTCAATAAGTAACTTTGGCTGCCAAATAACAATTTCCCTTTTGCTTTACAGCACTCCTCTTCAAGACAAAGGGAATAGTACTCATAGTATAAATAACAGCTATGCAGTGATTATCACCAGCACCAGTTCGTATTATGTGTTTTACATTTACGTGGGAGTAGCCGACACTTTGCTTGCTATGGGATTCTTCAGAGGTCTACCACTGGTGCATACTCTAATCACAGTGTCGAAAATTTTACACCACAAAATGTTACATTCTGTTCTTCAAGCACCTATGTCAACCCTCAACACGTTGAAAGCAGGTACTTTACTAGGTCTAAGAAATGAAACTGCTGATCCACCATCAATAGGGCCTGTGGTTTTGTTGGTTTCCTAATGGCAGTGCTGGCTTTTGCACAGAGGCATCTGCCCTTTGTTGAACCTCCTTTTGACTGGCATGCACATATCTCAGATATTATAGGTTATCATATATTGTTGCTCCTAATATTTCTGTGTTAGATAGAGTAGCTTGGTTTGTAAGAATGTGATGTTGGTGGGACTGTAGCAGCACAAGAAGTCCCTTATGGGTGAGTCATACCTCTGTTTTCAAATATTTGGTCTAGCTCTCTTCTGGGCATCTTGTTGCTAATATATAGTATTGCTCAAAAGGGCAGGAGATTTGAAGTGATCAAGGAAAATATATTTTTTTCTATTGATTAAGTCTTTTGATGTGGTAGAATAATTTAATTTCACGCTCAAAGTTATATGGTAGGGGGGATCCCAAATGCATTTTAAAACTATTTTTATATCATCATATTTGAAGTAATAGAAAGTCAGAGTAGTAGAATAAAGGTACTAAAAATTTTAAAAACTAAAAAGGTACTTTGAAAGAAATAAATTATGTTGATTCCTCATTAGACAAATTTGCACTTAAAGACTGAGGTTAATAAGGATTTCCCCAAGTTTTTTCATAGCAACCTGTGAACACTTTCTCTGTTGAGGCATTGATGGTATGAAAAGGTGAGTAAGGCACAGTTCTTGCCCTGGAGGAGGTCACAGGTGAGAGGAGGAGTTGACACAGAAACATTTGATATAAAGCAAGGAATAAATTCTAAGACTAAAATTTTCAGAAATCTAAAAAACTCAAGATAAGAAAAGCCCATCATATTTTCTGGGTTACAAAATTTCAGTGTTATTAGCATGTAGGAAGATCTTGATATTTATTCTGAAGCCCATGTGTGTCGCAGAAATCTTGGCTCATTTGGATATACTCATCACCATCCTCTGTTTTGGAGCTAAGAATTTTAGACTCAAGATGTCCAATTAACTTGATCCATTGATTTTATTTTTTATGGAAATCTGAGACCCAGAGAAGGCAGGAGATTTCCCCACATTTCTAGAAGAGTCAGACATGAGCCATGAGGCACAGTGGAAAGAACATGAGCATTACCTGAGCTCTGAGTTGGTGCTATAAGAGCAGTGATCATGGGCAAGTGACTCTTCTGAGCCTTGGCCTCCTCACCTGTTAAGTGGGGAAAAGAATATTTCAGAAGATCTTTGTGAGAATGAAACAGGGCAATTTACTTGCCTGCTACATAGCCAATGGGAAATCAATATAAGTTCCCCGTGGTTCCCTTTTATGGGGTGTTGTTCCCACAGAGGGTGCACTGGCCATTCCACCTCTTCTTTTCCAAGCTCCTCGTTCCCTTTAACGCTATTCATAGTTGGTTACAAACCATTTGAAATATAATAAGCACCAGGATGGTTTTTTCTTTCTACCAAAGCAAATTTCATTTTCTAAACACTGTATATAAATATCAATGGCTATTGTTTTCAATTTTTGATTATCATGAAAAGATACAAATATGTTTAATTAAATATGCTAAAGAATGTATTAATAAATATGTATTAAATTATTCCTACATATAAGGCCTTTTTGCTTGGGGTATGGGTGATACAAAATAAATGTGGCATGAGCCCACTGACCTCTAGCAATTTATAACCTAGAAAAAGAGTTAAGATATGTTTATAAGTTCCTGTGATATAAGACATGCATAATGTCATTACAACAGAGGTGCAAACAAGATGTATTAAGTATGTCCAGAGGAGGAAGAGATTAATCCCAGCTGGAGGAAACACTGATGCTTTCTTGCAGCAGGGGCATTTGAGTTGAGAAAGGGAGGAAACATAGATTTTGACAATGAGAGCTGAGGGGAAAGGGGTTTCAGGTGGAGGGAACCGCATGGGGAAAGCAGGGAGGTAGGAAAGTGTAGAGTGTGTTTAAAGAATAGACCAGTTTGGCTGAAACAGGATATTTGAGCAGAGGAAGCTTGTACTAGGTAGGTGGGTTGAGGCCAAATTATGAAAGGCATTAAATATTAAACTAGGAATTTTGGACTTTATCCTGCAGTTTATGGGGGGTAAATGATAAGGTTCAATATCATTTTATTTGTACAGTATTATGTTACACTTTATCTAACTGTTTGTTTAATTCCTGTCTAGACAATGAATTCCTCAAGGGCAAGGAGCATGGCTTATTCACCTGTTATTTCAGTGCCTAGCATTGTGCCTGGTACATAGTGGACACTTGTATATAACCTTTTTTAATTGAAGCAACAAGTTATCAACCTTACAAATGTAAATCCGTGATTCAGATGACAGGTTGAAATGTAGATTGTCCGCGAAGAGGGCAGAAAGAGAGTATGACAAAGGAGGACAAGACAGTGTGGCAGGCAGGGAGAGAGAGTAGCCAGGGTTTCGGTAGAGGTATGTCAAAAAGGTATGGAAGTTAGAGGAGAAGGAGACCCCTATGTTATGGAATACAAATGGAAGGGAAATGATGACAACAGTTAAGTTGTCATTAAATGCAAGGTTGCAAAAATAAGATTGTAATAGCAGGATGAGTACCCACCTATTCCTGACATAATTTATAGTAAAAGCTATTTCAGAGACATTGGTTGTTACTTGAATCTTACAGGAATCTGAAACTTTTTAAAAGGTTTTAAAGTACAAGACAATAACTTGAACACATAATTATTTAGAATGTTTGGAAAGAAATGAAAATTTCTAAGTCTTTATCTGATTCTATTTGCTAATTCTTATTTGGGTTCTGAATGTGTCTACTGTGATCCAAATTTAATATTGAATATATTGATATATCTTTAAAAATTACTGTATTTTGAGGAATTTGTCATCTTGTATATTATAGGTGGGATTCTTAATAGATTCTCCAAAGATATAGCAATTTTGGATGATCTTCTACCTCTTACCATATTTGACTTCATCCAGGTATGTAAAAATAAGTACTGTTAAGTATGTCTGTATTATTAGAAAAATAACAAAAGCAAATCTGATTGTTTTCATTTTTTATTTGATTGAGATTTGAAGTCCTGTCTATTGCATTAATTTTGTAATTATCCAAAGCCTTCAAAATAGACATAAGTTTAGTAAATTCAATAGTAAGTCAGAACTGTTTACCTGGCCCAAACCTGAGGCAATCCCATATTTAGATGTAATAGCTGTCTACTTGGGAGTGATTTGAGAGGCACAAAGGACCATCTTTCCCGAAATCACTGGCCACAAAGTGTGACATTTTGGCATTGGCATCACTATTTGATGGAAGCCAACCTCCCCCCAAAAGGCCTGTATTAGAATGAAGATGGATTCCCTGGGTGGGTTACACTTGAAACTAGCCTCACCTGTGAACACTTTGGCACAGATTAGCTAGCCCATTCCCCCACAGTAAGGACCATAAGGAAGGGACAGAAGCAAAGATAAGTTTTTGAACAAAAGAGAGGGGAAAGAAAAATCTAGGGTTTTATGAGGGCTGTCCCTGAGTGATAGATGTGAATAGGCCTCCAGGGCAGGCTGGCTCAGAGGCTGACTATTTGGGTTGGGGTGACTGACTGGTGGTGAGAGTGGAGAAGAAAAGGGGAGTGGAGGAGGTGAAAGTGACCTTGGGACATTAGGTCTCCATAAGTGACAGGATTTAAGGAGTGTTGTAAGCTGTGGTTGTTGGACCAGGTTTAAGCACAGCTTCCTGAGCTTCCTGACTGGTTCAGGTCAAGCTCCAGCGAGCAAATGCCACAGTCTCAGTGATCTCCTTAGAGAAACAGTTGGAATAGGATGCTGCCCATATTGGGATGAGTCATTGTCCCCTCTTGCTCTTTCCCCACCCCTGCAAAATAATAATACTGTATTTGATTGAACATATAAAACAAAAGAAGGATTATCACATAAGTGTGTATATATAACCAACATTGGCAGGTGCAGAAAAACCAGACTGTCAGTTTGCCTCATCTGAAATGATTGACACAAACAAATATATTTACAGTTCCAAGTGAACTTTGGCATTTTGGATATCCTTCAGTTATTCTGTTTAAAGATATAACTTAGAAGCAGCTGATGGAATATTTAAATCCATGCGTTGAATTCATGCATTCAAAGAAACATGTCCTGTGTCACTAAATGCTGATATTTGTTTTTCATGTTAAGAGTGTAAATAACTGGTCCCAAATATAATATTATTACATCAGATAAAAACTGGAATGTGAACCTCTTAACTTGATTGTGAAAGTGTTTGCCAGTGGTGCCTCTTCATAATTATTTGAGGCTCACTTCAGAACTCCTCTGGAAGAGTTAATTTTTAAATATGCATTTTATAAATTAACATTTTTGACATATGTGATGGCTCTCAATTTTTTTCTTTTACACCAATTTGAATCATTTCTGCTCAATTTTTTTTTAATTGAGACAGAGTCTCACTCTGTTGCCCAGGCTGGAGTGCAGTGATGCAATCTTGGCTGACTGCAACCTCTGCCTCCTGGGTTCAGGCGATTCTCTTGCATCAGCCTCCAGAGTAGCTGGGATTACAGGCGCCCATCACCATGCCTGGATAATTTTTGTATTATTACTAGACATGGGGTTTCACCACGTTGGCCAGGCTGGTCTTGAAGTCCTCAACTCCTGACCCCAAGTGATCCACCTGCCTCAGCCTCTTAAAGAGCTGGAATTATAGGTGTGAGCCACTGCACCATGCCCTGTGCAACTTTTAATGCTAAGATTCATTTGTTGCTGTTTCACAAGTGATTAGGCAGAGGTCTTTTATATTAATTTACCTATTTTATTTGTAAGAGAGTCTCATATTAAGGAAGCATAATATATGACAATCCAAATACAGTACAAATTTGGTTAATTTTGATTTTGTTAAATAATTAATCACAGGGGACCTTTAAATGGTGAGCTCCTCTGGTTATACTTATGTTATACCTCTGGTTATACTTAATTTCAAACAAATGAAATTTCATTCTATTAATGACATTTCAGAAGCAGATCTGTTGCACAAAATAAAGCATACCTATAAATTTTCTTTGTTTTTAAAATAAAGTCCCTGTTCACTCTATTTTCTATTATTTTTCTCTTTTTAAAATTTGAATTTTACTGTGGCAAGTCCACTTAACATGAGATTTACCCTCTTAACAGATTTTTATGTGTCAAATACAATATTGTTCACCATGGGTAAAATGTTGCACAGCAGATCTCTGGAACTTATTCATTTTGCACTACTGAAATTTTATACCTGTTGATTAGTAACTCCCCATTTCCCTCTCTCCCCGTCCTGTTACTCATGGTTCTGTTCTTTGCTTCTTTGAGTTTGAGTATTTTGATATCTCATATAATCTTCATTCTATTTTCTAACTTTGACAATGTTCTGACAAATTTGCTTTCTGGATTAGAGCACTGTATAGTGAAAATTGAAAATCTGGGTTATTTTCTGCAGATTCCCACTATTTTACCTTGAGCAGACACTTATCTTGAAGGGTCTCAGGTTTGTCACTTGTAGAATGGGGAATATAAACTTGATAATGGTCCCTTTCAGTTCTAAAGTTATATCAGTTGAAAATACATGTGTCACTTATGGAAACAGGTAGAGAACTGCTCACGGAATAGCATATGGATGTTATAAAGTGTTTTTTTTTAATCCTTTCTGCTGACAGTTACTTTATTTACACTTTATTCAAATGGGTTATTGTGAAGTAAGTGTTAGACTTTGTACCTTTTAAAAATGTATGTATTTGGTGTAATGTAGAAATATAGAAATTTATTAAGTATGATTTATTTCAATGTTAAGCACGAGAAAATATGCTCCAAAAGGTTAGATAGCTTGCCTAAATGACAAGCTTGTATTTCAAGCAGAACTTTCTGAATCAAAAGACTCCAAGACGAATGCCCAACTTTCAAAAATTGTCTAACCAAAATAAATCCTAAGATTCACCTTCATACTAAAATTATTTAAAAATAGTTTATTTTAAATTAATATTCACTTAAAATGTATTTATCATACAATACTTTAAAGTGTCTGGGAAATGAAAATATCCCAAGGTCAAAGAACACCATGTTTTCAAAACTTCAAAAATGTTATCAGTGACCTAAACAATTTTTAAAATTTTCATAGAGCCCATGAAAAATGTACTTGCAAATGGCTACTTTTTGACTAGGAATAGAATGGGGAGAGTATTTAGAAATAAATCACTGACACACTTTGTCCACTTTGCCGTGTGAAAACGTTTACTCACCAACATCTTTTCTTTGATCTTACAGTTGTTATTAATTGTGATTGGAGCTATAGCAGTTGTTGCGGTTTTACAACCCTACATCTTTGTTGCAACAGTGCCAGTGATAGTGGCTTTTATTATGTTGAGAGCATATTTCCTCCAAACCTCACAGCAACTCAAACAACTGGAATCTGAAGGTATGACAGTGAATGTGCGATACTCATCTTGTAAAAAAGCTATAAGAGCTGTTTGAGATTCTTTATTGTTAATCTACTTTAAAAAAAATTTCTGCTTTTAAACTTTTACATCATATAACAATAATTTTTTTCTACATGTATGTGTATATAAAAGGAAACTATATTACAAAGTACACATGGATTTTTTTTTCTTAATTAATGACCGTGTGACTTCATTTTGGTTTTAAAATAGGTATATAGAATCTTACCACAGTTGGTGTACAGGACATTCATTTATAATAAACTTATATCAATTAAATTAAAAAAGGATAGTGCTGCTATTACTAAAGGTTTCTCTGGGTTCCCAAATGATACTTGACCAAATTTGTCCCTTTGGCTTGTTGTCTTCAGACACCCTTTCTTCATGTGTTGGAGCTGCCATTTCGTGTGCCCCCAAACTCTACTTGAGCTGTTACGGAATCACATTTTGCAGTGACAGCCTTAGTGTGGGTGCATTTTCAGGCAATACTTTTTCAGTATATTTCTGCTTTGTAGATTATTAGCTAAATCAAGTCACATAAACTTCCTTAATTTAGATACTTGAAAAAATTGTCTTAAAAGAAAATTTTTTTCAGTAATAATTAATTTAGAATTAGCCAGAAACTCCCAGTGGTAGCCAAGAAAAAGGAATAAATATTGGTGGTGATTTTTTAAGTTTCCATCTCTGGTAGCCAAGTGAAAAAGGAGGGTAACTCATTAATAAAATAACAAATCACATCTATTCGAAGAATGGCACCAGCGTGAGAAAAACCTTTTTAACCAATGGCATTTGTGATATGATTACTCTAATTTAGTCTTTTTCAGGTACAAGGTATTGTGAAATTACATTTTGTGTTTATATTGTTTGCAATTTTTCTATGGAAATATTTCACAGGCAGGAGTCCAATTTTCACTCATCTTGTTACAAGCTTAAAAGGGCTATGGACACTTCGTGCCTTCGGACGGCAGCCTTACTTTGAAACTCTGTTCCACAAAGCTCTGAATTTACATACTGCCAACTGGTTCTTGTACCTGTCAACACTGCGCTGGTTCCAAATGAGAATAGAAATGATTTTTGTCATGTTCTTCATTGCTGTTACCTTCATTTCCGTTTTAACAACAGGTACTATGAACTCATTAACTTTAGCTAAGCATTCAAGTAAAAAAATTGTTAATGAATAAAATGCTGCATTCTTACAGGTTATCAATTTTCGGTATCTTTAGAGTTTAATAATTAACAAATTTGTTGGTTTATTATTGAACAAATGATTTCTTTGAATTTCCTTTTTTATTGTTAAACAAGTAATTTCCTTGAAATTGGATATACATATATATATATAGTATTATCCCTGTTTTCACAGTTTTAAAAACCGAGGCACACAGATTGTCAGATAGCAATTCTGTGGCTGAAGGGGAAAAAATGTCACCTCTTCATACTCATATTGGTGAAGAGTCCCAGCTTCAAAATTAATAGATCCCTAAAGAGGGGAAATGAAACATCTGCATTTACACACACACACACACACACACACACACAGAGTTCCCCTTGTTGGTAAGTTTTGTTTATTTTAAATGTCTACTAAAATTTGTTATCTAATTGTGAGTTTTGCACAAAGAAAAACTGTCACAGAAAAGAAAGAAAGTGTCATGTTTTTCAAAAGAAAAAAAGAAAAGAAAGTGCCATGTTTTTCAAATACAAATGTTCTGGATTGATTTTAGGATCTTTAGTGAAAAAGAAAGTATTTCATAATAAATAAAATAAAAATCTATGTAGGTAAATTTGTTTCTCTAATTTAAGAATTTGAATTTCTGAGTATTTATGATAAGTGTTGAAGTAACTTGTTATATGAGACAGTGAATATTGGCAGAGCAAATGCCAAATCAACGCCAAATCTGTAGGATCATTTGATTGTAGGAACAGAATTCTACTCAAACCAAAAGCAGGCATTTGTTGGAGTTACAGGCAGGCCTCTGAGAAGGTGGTGCCATTTGACTCTTAAAGAAGCTGCAACAGGCACAAGAGAGTCAGCTGCAGCTCTTCTTCTTCTTGAGTCTGTATCTGTCCTGGGTCCATTCCTTTTTGTGGCTGCTTCATTCCTTTCTCTCTCTGAAGACTGGTTTTTCTGGTGTACCAAGGCTATGCCACATTGACTTTATGTAGTGCTCCATTCTGGCCTCCTGAATTAACAGGAGAGTTCCTCTGTACAAACGCAAAGTCTTGGAGAGAACAGAAAACAGGTTCCTTTTGGCTCAGGGGTCCAACTGCAGTCTACTCTGCTGCTATGAGGATAATGGGTTCGCCACCTTTGTTGTTCTCTCAGCTAGGGCAGTGGGAAATGACTCTATGAAAGGAATACACATGGGCAGGCAAATGTACTAATCCTCATCAGTACTGTAATTTTAAGCAACTTTAAAAAATTCTTTTAAGTTATTTGAAAATAGGATCAAAGAAGCCTGAATTACATAAATGAAGATTTGTTAACAATTAATTCAAACCAATATAACACATGCTATAACATGGTTGAGTGTGATTGAGACTTGATTTATTAGGGGCAATAATCAAAACATTTAACAATCATTATAGTACAGAACGTACCAATCAAATCAGATGCTCAGCCAGAGTGGATGTTGGCCACCCAGCTATTATTATCCCTGGCTCAATTGGTCTTCAGCTGTGTTAACTTGCAAACACTAATTAACTCTCTAAGCCCCTCATTTTCCTCAAGTGTAAATAGACACAATAATATTACCTATTCTATGGGTGTAGGCTGAATAGTAAATGTAATAATTTGTCCGAAACACTTGGGATAGTGCCTGGTCCATGGTAAATACTAAATAAATGTTATCTGACTTATTATCAAAATTTTATCTTCTCAGCTTAACGTTCAGAACAAGTAATATACTGGGGTCTAGATAAATCTTACCTATATTAAAATAATTTAGTACTACATGCAGATATATGCTGTGTATATTATGCCTTCTGTTAGAGGAATTGCAGAAACAAAAATTTCAATTAATAATAAGATGAATTATTTCTCCCAATTGTAGAACCTTTTGACAGTTTTATCATGCATTACAGATGTAAGAACTCTCGATTGGGACTTGATAGTCTAACTTTATAATAATTTAAGAACATTCCTCTTAGAGAATTTGTATGGCCATAATACTGAACACTTATGAATTTTAATTAGCGGTCCTTTTTAGCCCTAAAAATAATTTATTGTAATTAAACACTTAAGTATTGTTCTTCCCAGGTACACTAATCTTTATTTTTTTTTCTTTTTTCTTTTTTTTTTTTTTTTTACGTGGAGGGTAATCTTTTCTCTTTCCAAATGGCAGACCTGTTAGTTTTCTGACTGTCCGGTGAAATTCTAAGTCCACTTACTTCCCAATAGCATGCAATTAGCAAAGGTCCTCCTTGCAAAGGCACAGAGCACATCTAAACATCTTGCAGATGCTGTTTGGACACTCTTCCCCTGCTTTTGGTTTCTTCGTAGAGGAGCTCATCTGGATACAGGATCTCTTTTCCCCATTGCCCATTCTAATATTTGTTACTGCTATTACTTATAGAATAATAGTAGAAGAGACAAATATGGTACCTACCCAGTACCAACAACACCTCCAACACCAGTAACATTTTTTAAAAAGGGCAACACTTTCCTAATGTTCAATCACTCTTTGATTTAAAATCCTGGTTGAATACTTACTATATGCAGAGCATTATTCTATTAGTAGATGCTGTGATGAACTGAGACTTAAAAATTGTTAAAATTAGCATAAAATTGAAATGTAAATTTAATGTGATATGTGCCCTAGAAGAAGTGTGAATAAAGTCGTTCACAGAAGAGAGAAATAATATGAGGTTCATTTATGTCTTTTGTGCATCTATAGGAGAAGGAGAAGGAAGAATTGGTATTATCTTGACTTTAGCCATGAATATCATGAGTACATTGCAGTGGGCTGTGAACTCCAGCATAGATGTGGATAGCTTGGTAAGTCATTATCATCTTTTTAACTTTTATGAAAAAAATTCAGACAAGTAAAGAAGTATGAGTAATAGCATGAGGAAGAACTATATACCCTATATTGAGCTCAAGAAATAAAACATTACAGATAAATTGAGGGTCACTGTGTATCTTTCATTAAATCCTTATCTCTTCTTTCCTTCTCATAGATAGCCACTATGAAGATCTAATACTGCAGTGAGCATTCTTTCACCTGTTTCCTTGTTCAGGATTTTCTAGGAGAAATACCTAGGAGTTGTATTGCTGGGTCATAGAATTCACCCATGCTTAACTGAGTGGTGCCAAATTGTCCTCAAGTCTGTTGTACTGACATATATCCCCATCAAGAAAGTGCAAGAGTTCTGATAGCTACATATCTTCAACAACACTTGGTGTCTGATAGATGTGAAGTGATTACTAAAAATATAGGGCAGCTGGATACATAATTATTGGCTTTTGCTGTTCTCTTACATTAATTTCTTATTCATGTTGATTACTCATTTGTCACCTAGATTGTTTTTTCTTCCTTAATTAATTTGTAGGAATTTATGAATTATGGATTGATCGTCAGCTCTATACATTTCAAACATAATCCCTCAGTCAGTGGCTTGGCTTATAGAGTCTTTTGATGAAAAGAAGCTTTTAAGTTTAATAAAGTTCAGTTTATTGTCTTTTCCTTTATGTTTTGTGCTTTTGATATCTTGATTAAGAACTCCTTTCTTATCTTGGGTTCTCAAATTTAGCAGCATAACATTTTCATACTATTATTTAAATTTTTTTCACATTATTTAGTGATAGCGCCTTTCTTATTCCTAAAGTGTTTATCATTGCCTTCTCTCTTTCTGCTTGATAAATATTGCCACACATTTGTATACTTTATTAGTGTGTACAAAGACCACATTTTAGTTGTATTATTTCTCTTGTTTTGGTTTTCTAGAATGCAGAGCCATTAATATTATAGTAATGCGTATGTGCTAATACCATAGCAGGGGCACAAATCCCATTGCAGCGGGACTGCAAAATTAAAGGAAATGATGCACATTTACTCATTTTTGTTTAAAAAACCAAATGCATATGTTTCAATAAGACTACATGGTTGGTCTGGATAGCTTCATCATTGAATTTTTAAAGTATTTTTGTACTACTGTATTTAAAATTATTCATTCACCACTGCTTTTGTAGATGGTTTAGAAACCCAAGTTAGGAATGACTGTGCAACAATATTATTATACTCTTTTTAAAATTATACTTTTTGCTTAAGTTTCTTTCCTTGTTCTCTGAGGCACTGTTCATGTTCCCAAACCACACACATTTATTCAGCTATAAAATTTGTATGATCAACTCCTGTCAGAACAAACATCATTATCAAAAATATCTCCAGGGAAAAGAAAACCCTTTTAATGCTCTCTTCTGGTCCATGTGTCTTCTTATTTTCTTTAGGCATTTTCATAACCCACTGAGCTGTAATTTAATTGGGACATGATTTATACTAAAGTTGGTTTCTTTAACTTTTTTTCTTAGTTTGATTAGCTCTCTTTAGCTTCTATAGTTCTGTCTTTAATTCCATTCCAGTATGCTTTTGGAGTTGGGTCTCATAAATGTATAGAAATGTTTCTGTTGGAAAACAGCAGGAGAATATTAAATAAATATTGTGCTTACATCTATTTAATTCTTTGCCCAACTCTCTACAAGTTTGACTATACATTTAAGCTCCTCATGCACTTACATGTTTCTTTACCTAAAAACATCTTTTCACCATGGATGTGTACAATTCCTTTCTCTTTGCTGTATTAATTTTCTTGGTTTACATAGTAGCCTCTACACATTGATGTCAAAACCTCTGTTTGGTGCATTTCTACTCTGCATGTTCAATCTCCATGGAAGTTTCTGTAAGGTATTTTCATTCCTCTAGTTTTTCACATGTGCATCCTGGCTTCGTGACCTGTGCTTTGATATCGTGCCTTTCATCTTGTGGCATTGAAGGATCTTTGCAAGGACCTATTATGTTATAATACAGTCTATGAAAAATATCAATATTTGCATTTGATCACATTTAAAAAATCACATTCTTTTGTTCGAATATCAAAGCTAATATGTGAGTGATTTCCCTGCCAAATAGCACAAGTAGCCTTTCCTGGGTGTTTATGGGCATTTATCTGGTTAATGATTCCCATCATACTGCTGTTACCCATGCCATTGCTAAACTTATACAGTAACTTTTTTGTTTTCATCTTAGCATATGTTGAGAGTAGGAAATAGATAGGACTATGCCCTCAAATTTTACGTTTATATGATGTTAATCCTAAAGGTCCTTGTGACTTCTGAAGTAAAAACTCAGTGTTGTCATTTTACTTACTGAATTGTTAGCTGAATTTAGAGTTGAGTTTACAATGGAGTAAACAAGGTGTTTAGTTTGATGTATACTTTTAGTTTTTCAGAAACAAATGTTTATACTTGGAAAGAATAGTTTATTTACCCATCTGGCCTAGTTTAGACAAGAACACAGAGTCAAATGTCAACAGAATTCTGAAGTTATAAAAATGACAGTGTGGCTTTTTTTTTTAACCTTCCACCTGGTGCTTATGCCCAAGTGCCTAGCTTTCTTCAGCTCTCAACTAATAAAGGTAATGTTTAGATAACATTTAACCTCGAGTTGCATTGTGTTTATGATCACATATCTCAAATATTGGTACACAAAACTGTACAACAACCTTTTTTATTAGATTTTCCTATGAAATTCCTTATATTCCCTAAGATAGCTTTTTCCCACCTTCTTCTCCCTTCTCCCTTCTCGGGTGCTCCAGTAATTCCAACCCCTGCAGCCAGTGACTTTATTATATCCTTTTTTAAAAATCTAAAAAAAAAATTTGATGCAACCAGAAAGAATTTTCTCATTTCTCTCCACCAGTTGCACCAGCCTACTGCACCTCTCCTCATGCACCACCTTCTGCCTGTGTTCTTGCTCCTATATTCAGGAGCAAGTAATATGCAATACCTCCCTCTTTGTGGGATCTTTCTCATTAGCATAAAAATACTTTCTCTTGATCTCCAGCTGCTACCCCATTTCTTTGACCTATATATAGCAAAATATTTGAGAAAGGACCACTTTCCATGTTTTCCTCAACCTACTTCCATTTTTTTCTCAATCCACTTTCATTTCATTGTTTTCCTCAACCCATTCTTTCCACAATCTACTTCATTTTATTTCCATCAGCCCCGTAACTCAGGATCAACATCTTGCCAGAGCCAATTTCCTTGTCTCCCTTAACAGCTCCAGCAGTATTTATGCCATGGACAAATTATTATTCTTGTGATACTTTCTCTCTTGCTTCCATGACACTACTCCCACTTCATTTTCCTTCTACCTCTCCGGCTCCTCCTTGGTCCTTTTTCCTGGCCCCTTCTCTCTTTCAGATCTCTAAACATCAGCTATATCTCAGCCCTGTTCTACTGACACTCTCTAGCTGTTATTTTCTAAACCCATGCTTCTGAAACCATCTCTTGATGAATATTGGGAGGCCAAGGCAGGCGAATCACTTGAGGTCAGGAGTTTGAGACCAGCCTGGCCAACGTGGTGAAACCCCGTCTCTCCTAAAAATACAAAAATTACCTGGCCATGGTGGCATGCACCCAGCTACTTGAGAGGCTGAGGCACAAGAATCGCTTAAACCTGAGAGGTGGAGGTTGCAGTGAGCCGAGATCGTGCCACTGAACTTCAGCCTGGGCAATAGAGGAGACGCCATCACACACACACACACACACACACACACACACACACAAAGAAAATAAACCATCTCTTGATGAATCATAAATTCGTGTCTCTAGTTTATACCTCTATCCTGCTCTCTAAATGTGTATCTAACTGTTATCTTGACACCATCATATGTTCATAAAACACAATTATAGAATGTCTTTCAGTAGGCTTGACATTTTAAGGCATGAGTTTCTGTTCAATATCTCCTTAAAATATACCCAGGGTCTCAGGAGACTATTAAAACAGGACAAAGCTTCTGTTCTACTTACTAATGTGTCTGGCCTTATTTGGCAGGTTGGATAAAAAGTCATCTGAACATTGTCACTTTATGAATAATATAGTTTAATAGTTTGTGAATCACCCCTGCAATTTAAAAAATAGTAAAATTATCAGAATCTAATTTAATAATTCCTATTGAAACACCCCATGTTAGGGGATTTCCAGTTATTTCAATTGATATCTCAATGTTTTAAAAATTGTTTATTTCTATTACTAATTCACTCTTTATTTTAACATAAATTGTGGCTATCTATATTCATTTCAATTGTATTTCTCACACCATTCTATAGATAGGGTGAAAAGTGTTAATTTTTTAAAACTCCGTACCTCAAATACTATATGAATTTATAGTTGTTATTGCTAAAGCAATTATATTTTTTCCTCCAAAACAAAGCTATGTGCTGGTTTATTTTCTTTGGACTCATAAGATGCCTTCCATTTTTAGTAACATAAGTCTTCTGTTTCTCCTATTCTTAGCTACTTAAGCATTATGTAGCTTAAATAAGCACTTAAGATTCCTATCTGTATGAACGAATAAAGATTAAATAAATAAGATCTAGATAGGGTGACAAGGTGATGCTTCAAACTGAACCATACCAAGCCATCTAGCGATTGATAAATTACTCACGCTCATAATCACATTGTTGGAAAGAAGCCATTGACAATTCAGTTTGTTTCACGACTATCACATATTGAGCACAGCTAAAGGACTACTTTTTGTCTTTTACTGTTTGTTTTGTTGATCGAGTGACTGATTGTGCAATGACCAACAAGAAGTCTAATGTGTAGAGAAAAGGGGAACCTGGCTTTTCTGCCTTACTCCTGATGCCTAATTCTGAGCATGTGAATATTATTCTGTTTCTTTAATTCTCCAAGTGAAGCAGCAGATAAACCATCCCTGTTTCTGTTAGCTGTCTACCCTGTTCAACTGTGTGTTTCTAATAACATAAGAAGAAGAAAGCCACCAGGGTGAGCAGGGAAGGCAAAGAATCTGCAAGGCTTGTGGATAGATTTCTGTTAGTGAGGCTCTAGAAAGTTCTTCCAAGATTGATGGAATCTGAGAAGAGTTTTCTGTCAATACAAACTCCCTCGGTTTCTCCTTTGTCCTTTTATTGCCTGTGTTTATTTTGGGTTCCAGTAAAGACAAGTGACTGATTGTACAATGACCAACAAGAAGCCTGATGTGTGGAGAAAAGGGGAAGCTGGCTTTTCTGCATTACTCCTGATGCCTAATTTTCTTGTACTGAAAGTAGTTTTTGCTGTAAGAATCTGAGGGGAGGAGTCATTTCTTCATTTTTTTTTTTGGTCTCCTTTTAATGGTTTCTTGATCATGTCTATCTTTATTTTTCTGTTTTCACAAATCTTTGTGGTATATTTTCCTCTCATGACCTCTGTCTCAAGACTTCTTTCCATCCATCTCTTCTCATTTCATCCTGTAGAGTGTCTGTGGAAAGAGCCCTGCATTCCACTCTGGCCTTGCCACGTGTGGCCTTGGGCAAGTCCTAGCCTCCTTGAAGGTCTTATTTTTCTCATTTGTAAAATGAAACAGTTTGGTGAGAAGTTTTCTAAGGTTCCTTCCAGCTTTGACAATCTCTCTCTTCTGGATCTTTTTCCCATGAAAAATTTCAACTCTTGATTAGCATGTAGGCAGGGATTATTCCACATCCTTATAGGAATCACATTTCTGCTACTATCCCTGAATGCTAGAGTCCATTGATTAAGTTATTCACTGCTGCAATTATCAGAGCTGATCAAAGAACTCTGAACCAGTTTGTTACTAGAACTAACAAAGAAAATGCCATTATGATGTTCTAGAGTCTTGAATTCGTAGAAGAGGTTTAATGAGAACCCTAAGGGATTGCTGGAATGTTAAAAACAAACAAACAAACAAAAAGGTTGAAAAGTTTAGAAAATTCACTGGTCTTTGTGCCTATCATTTTACTTCCAGGGTTTAGATAATCTCATTTTTGCAATGAAGGAATGGATTAGATCGCAAGTTCTCATCCTAGTAGCACATGCAGAATCTTTATAAAAACACAGAGTAGCCAGGTGTGGCTTTGAGAGGCTGGGGCAGGTGGATCACTTGAGAATAGGAGTTGAAGACCAGGTTGGTCAACATGGCAAAACTCTGTCTCTACTAAAAATACAAAAATTAGCCAGGCATAATGGCACATGCCTCCCAGCTACTGGGGAGGCTGAGGCAGGAGAATCGATTGAACCCGGGAGACGGAGGTTGCAGTGAGCCAAGATAGCTCCACTGCACTCCAGCCTGGTGACAGAGTGAGACTCCGTCACAAACAAAACAAAACAAAACAAAAACACAGATTACTTAGGGTCCACTAAGACCAGTGAAGTCAGTTCTCTTGGTAGGGGGCAGGGTGACTGAGCATGATGTTTGTAATTTTAAAACTGCTCCAGGTGATTCTAGTGTGTATCAAGCAAGACTTGTGAACCACTGAACTACATGCTAAGACTCATTTTAGCTCTGATTTTCTGTGAGTCATAGCAGAAGGCTCAGCAAACTTTTTCTATAAATGCTAAGATAGTAAATATTTTCAGCTTTGTGGGCTGTATTGTCTTTATGACAACTCAACTCAGTCTTTGTAGGGCAAAGCAGCTGTACATACTATGTAAACTAATGGGAGTAGCTAGATGTGTCCTGTGGGCCATAGTTTTGCTGACCCCTGGTCTATGTCATAGAATTTCCTTTTGAATTGATGGACCACCAGCAAATGATTTTTGTCCTGTACCAATCAATGATACATACGTAAATCTCTATGAGACATGTAAGGATGAGGCTTAATGACAGAGTACTTTGGGGAAGACACAATATTGCAAAATTAAGATGCTTGGAGAAAAATCATATTAAAATAGTGAAAACTGTGAGAAGGTATTTTGATTTGTTGTTTTGGATTCCTCTTTTTGCAAATTATTTTGAAATATTTTCAGTGGAAGCTACATAGATCCAATTGCATTCACCAAGCTAGATTGTAATTAAGCTCCAGAGTAAGTAATAGATTTGATGAGTGATGTCCGACCTTTTACATGGAAGAGTAAGTTTGAGTTTTCCTTTGCCCATTGACACACTTAGTATCATGTTTACCAAAGTTCTTAGTTATTGAAAATGGGCACCAGCACATTTTGAAACGTTGGTGTTAACTTGGGATATGCCTTTTGTCATGTTGCAAATAGATTTTGTTTCTGTTTTGTGAAGGTCACCATCTCTGTCACTTCTGATACAAAAAGAGACACTGACTTCTCAAGTGAGTTGACACAGGTTAAAATATGTAAACCATTTCTGTAGAGAGCAAGCTGTAATAATATACTAAAGGGCTAGGTTTATAGTATAATATAAATAACTCATTTGTAAAAAGTCAGTCATGGCATTTGACTGACTTTTTATGTGCTCTAGTCGTGTAAGTAATAGATGTAGAAACATAGACCAGAGTTTCAAGAACATGTTTTGGGCAGAGTCTGTTTTCTTGCTATTATCTCTTAAGTTTATGTTCATGGCCTAAAGATTATGCTAATGGATCTACCTTGGTCTTGGGTGTCAGGTCTGTGTTAGCGAGTATTGAAAAGCATAGTTTTTGCCTACTGGGAAGGATTTATGATTTAAAAGCCCTAAAGCTCCCCTTTTATATAATTCATACTTAGAAAATTTTTCCTGTAAAATGTGTGACTTTTTTACATTGTGCCAGTTTTGTAGATGACTCTTGTCATATTTATTTCTTACAATCCTTCCATAACTATCAGTCACGAAGTCTCTTTATAGTGTTGCCAGCCAGGTCTCAGGTGTGTGAAGTGTATTTTCTATTATGGCTTTTGGGGTATGATAGCACATAGTTTGGGTGTTAATGCCTAATCTTGATGTTCTGGCTTCTGAACAACCAAAAGGATGAAAGGAAATAGAACAAATATTTTTGTGAGGGAGAGGAGTCTGGCTTCTTGACTTACTCTAGAAAAAGCCTGTAAGCCTCCTCTTCCCTCTTTGTCACACAAAGTGACAAGGAAAATCAAGAATTATTTTCTTCTTGGCTTAAATGCATCCCTTATAAAGTAAGGCTGATATCAAGCTGTGAAGCGATCTTTTTGTCAAGACTGTCATAATCCCAAAACACTTTGTTCTTCTAATGCTTAGGTTAGTAACTTTAAACATTTTTATAAAGATGGTGAGGTCCAGTTTTAAGGATTGACCCCTTCTCAAGGGGCTCAGAAGAGGTTTTGGAGAATAATAAAATTAAATAATGAAACCAATAATTTAAACCAGATCATGATCCTTAAGAAAAAATCCCATCAAATTTGGGCTAAACTCTAGTGTACAAAGATCTGCACAAATTATGTCAAGTATTCTTCCCACAAATGAAGAATGGGGTTCATTGTGTCATTGGTTGGGTCTCATTTTGGCTTCATCTTCTATTTCTCAAAGTCTAAGAAAAGTGCTCCTACCGAAGCGGGTGTTGGCTCTCATGAGACTTTGCTGCTGGCAGGCTAGCTTGCTGCTCTACACAGAGATATCCCTTGATCCTCCTTGGACAACTCTTTTCTGTGCACAGGAAGCAGCAGGCTGGGGTTAAGGAGTTTGCCAATCCAGTCATTCTGATAATTGCTGAATATGAATTTCTATCCAGCACAATCTAGGTAGCTACAATGGCACAGTAGTTTTTATGTATCAGGTGAAAATGTTTAGTAGGCACTCTAAATGAGAGAAAAGGTTAAGTGAGGTTAAAAGCTCAATGAAAACAAATAGATGAGACTAAAAATAGTTCAATAGGTTGTAACTTCCGTCTAATCCAAATAGCAATGAATATTTTGAGGCTGAGGAGCTGAGGGGTAAAATTGCAGCCTGGACTACTTGCTAATGTAGACCTGCAGCACTGTCATTCTTACTGCACAGACACTGCTTTCTGCATAGGAGGTAGAATAATGAATTCATTTATTATTAACAAAGATTTATTAAGTGACTGCATGGTACTAACCACTAGATGGGGAGGGATATTTTGAACTGTCCATTGTTTGAATATAACAAGGAATGCTTTGAATGAGGTTACTCTAATAGGCAGAATTGGTTTAACAGGAAGCCTATGAGACATAAGCCACACGTCCTCTCACGTGCAGGAACTCCTTTGAAGGCCCTATACTTAATTTTAGATGCATAATTTGGATTTGGATTCTTTTTTTTTTAAGAGTTCCCCAAATTACTTAAGCTTCAGGCTCCACAAAACCTGGATCCACCCCTGGTAGCAGCTCTGAATCTTTCACTATGAAATTAAGTGTACAAGAAATATGACTTTACTTTTTCTGTGATTGAGTTTATTTTCTATTTGAGCACGCATTCCACTGAGTGAAAGAAATAATATCATTGAATTCAGAGATTTTGCTGGGTTCTAAGTGGAGTTTACAGAATGCCATGATATTAGGGATTAAGGAGTGTGTTGCCCTACATCACCTTTTGTCCGTGCTCACTGTCTCTGAGGCACTGATGTTCCTATGTGACCTAGAGGGGCATGGTCCAGGTAGATGAAGTCTGTCCTTCTTGTTCTCACTGTGAACTCTCCCTTGCTGAACCTTCTTCAGCTTCTTCCATGCCCCTGAAGGGTAAAAAGATTCAAATCTGAAGCTATATCAAGTCATCTGTGCGTAGACATTCCAAGCAACCATGTTCACTCTACTGCTCCCATGTCATGCAAGGCACAGGAAGCTTCACTATGGCATGAGTATTTCCTGGGCTTTGCCTTGGAATTCAGGCACGGGCCTCCTTTGTTCTAAAATTCCCCAAATCTACTTAAGGATAGTACCAGGATTTGGCTGAGAGGCAGAACTTTTCTTAGAGGACCTAGTATCTAAACCCTCTTGTTACCCCCATTTATGGACCCCATTTATGGGGTGAGGAGAGTGACTGCTTCTAATCCATCATAATTTTGTCTATGGCTACTGTTTTTGCATAAACACTATATTTTGAGTCCTTAGGCTTTGGCTTTTGGTGCTTAACGGCCAATATTCACATGGTTCAAAATTTTCAAATGATCTATATCTGACTTGAGTTTCAAAAGCCAGTTTTTGAAACTTAAATGACCAGAATTGATTTGTTCTGCTCTGGTTCTGATGTGGCCTCTCCTTCCAGAGGTACTGGAGGTAGAATATCCAAGCTGGAAGGCCCGCGACTACAAGGAATTGGTTAGTAATTCATAATGTTATCTGTCCACATCTATTTAGTAATGGCATTTCAGTGGCTGCACAACTGACCATGGTGAAAGTGTCTGCACAAGCCACTTTTTCTTCCTGTCAGAAAATGTTCTCACCCACTGAATTGTACGACTGTCTGCTCATATGCTGTGAATGAGTGCCCAGTCTTAAGATTAAATCACATGTTCTTGGCTACGCATATTTGGCCATGCTGTAATAGGCTGTAATAGGGAGCTATAATAGGCTGTCTTAGAGTCACATTAAGCAGCTAGACTGTAAGAAAGACAATGAGTTGGAAAGTTACATTTTCTAAATTTGATTGGTACATTCCATTTGTCACATTTGACATTAGAAGTTCTGGATTCACCCTCTATGGTGAGCTTCACTAATGGAGAATGTAATTTGTAATGCTCAAACACAAGTCCTAAACAGAAAACATTGTATGTTACATTCCAGTGCTACCAAAATAGTGGTTTTGAAAGTCCTTATTTTCTAATAATACTATGTGTAATTTTGAGTCATTTAGATAGCAACAGTTAAATGTTTTATAGATTGTTTGGAAGTATTAAAATGTGAAGGATTTTTGTTATATAGTGTCTTTCCTATTTTGCTTAATAAAATATAACTTTAGAATTGTGTATAGAATTAATATGCAAAAATATCAAGTCTCAACTTTAACTACATTTGTGTATACCCTTCAATTATTTCAAGAGAGGGATACTTTTCTTATGCAGGATAAATACAATAAGATATTTTAAATGCATTGTAACTACATCTCTGGCAGTTTCATCTCAATAGTAGTTGTAATTTTATCTCCCAGACCTTATTATAGACTAGCAGCTCTCTATGAAAATTAATGACAGTGTAAGAGTGTATTTTAATTCAAAGTTAATCAAGAATGACTGAGTCAAGAGTTAGCTACCCCTGAAAGTAACTCATAATTCACAATTTAAAATATTACATGTGGAACAATCGTGACTATATGCTTTTACTTTCTCTATCATTATTTAAGGTGTGGGCTTTGGGTCCTTTTCACATCCATTAATAGTGGGCTTGACTTCAAAGGATTATTTTCTTGAATCTTGAATAGTTGCTGAAGACAATTTGAAGATATTTTCAAGATGAAGGAAACTGAAGCATAGAATCACTAGAATGAAAAAAGAACTTCACAAACAGTGCAGGCTTGATCAATGGCATGGGAAAACAGGCAATACAGTTAGAATTGCTAAGATGGAATTTTAACATTGAATTAAGGATCTATCTCTAAACTCCTCTGCTTTATCCACCAATTATTCCATATTAAAGATGAAGAATTGTTCCCATTTCACCTTTTGATAATGAAAAATAGAAATAACAGAAGCAAATACACTTTTGCCCACAATTTTTTCCAAAAAGAATAATTTTTGAAGTCTAAACATTTGTTGTAAATAAGATGATGCGTTAATATTGTAAAGGAAAGCTAGTTAAGTTTTCGACTGAATAAAGCCAGCATCAATAATTACTAGTATGACTAAAAATAAGAGCAGTAAAATTGTGTCTAGTCAGCTACTAATACCTGGGAAGGATTGAGCCACAGGATCAAAGATGATATCTTTTAAAAATAGAAGTTGATTGAATTCAAAGTCTTCAAATTCTTTCTTTTTATTCATTTATATTTATTTACTCATTAGTATATTCATTCCTTTATTCACTTATTTTTCAAATATTTATTGGGTACTTATTATATGCCAAGTTGTTTTTAAAATCACATTCCAAATTCCAGTAAGTCATAATTATTCAGAGATGCATGTTATTTTTAAAAAAATTGAACACCTTTAAAAATTATCAAGTTCTTTTATTTCTGTATGCATTAAAGATAAACTTTATTAAATGTTACATGAATAGATTTATAAAGCAGATAAATATTTAATTTCAAATATAACCCTTATATGCAATTACATTTTCCTTAGCATTAAAAATGAATATTTAAGTAATTTAGATTAAAAGTGTAATTATTTAAATGCAGATATATGCCAATGACTTAAATTGTTTGAAGATTATAGCGAAGTTGTTTAAAATTGTCTAATCATCAAGAGTTCACTTAACCACTTGGTTGACACATAAACTTATAGTTAGTTACTAAGGTAGTTGGAGAGAAAGAGAAGAATCTTCAGTAGTGGTTTTGAGGTGTGGTACATTTTATTATAATATACCAGTTATACAGCATTGTGCAGTGCTGCTCATAGTAGAAATAAATTTTCTCTTTGACGTCATCTATTCCCTTGAGAATAGTTTGGCTATTTATGTGTGGCTTACATAACTGAGAATTAGGTGATCACAAAAATAAACAGGCCTATACAGAGCCCATTTATATAAGTCCTGGTTATTTCTCTTCAGTTAAGCTTTTAATTATATCCAATTATTTCCTGTTAGTTCATTGAAAAGCTCGACAAATAACCAAGTGATGAGTAGCAAGTGTCACATTTTACAAGTTATTTTTTAGGAAGCATCAAACTAATTGTGAAATTGTCTGCCATTCTTAAATACAAAAATGTTGATATTTTTATTTCAGATGCGATCTGTGAGCCGAGTCTTTAAGTTCATTGACATGCCAACAGAAGGTAAACCTACCAAGTCAACCAAACCATACAAGAATGGCCAACTCTCGAAAGTTATGATTATTGAGAATTCACATGTGAAGAAAGATGACATCTGGCCCTCAGGGGGCCAAATGACTGTCAAAGATCTCACAGCAAAATACACAGAAGGTGGAAATGCCATATTAGAGAACATTTCCTTCTCAATAAGTCCTGGCCAGAGGGTGAGATTTGAACACTGCTTGCTTTGTTAGACTGTGTTCAGTAAGTGAATCCCAGTAGCCTGAAGCAATGTGTTAGTAGAATCTACTTGTAACATTGTTATTGTATAGTAGAATCAATATTGAACACACATGTTTTATTAAATGGAGTCATTATTTTTAATATGAAATTTAATCTGCAGAGTCCTGAATCTATATAATGGGTTTATTTTAAATGTGATTGTACTTGCAGAATATCTAATTAATTGCTAGGTTAATAACTAAAGAGGCCATTAAATAAATCAAAATTGTAACATGTTTTAGATTTTCCATCTTGAAAATATCTTCCAAAAATATCTTATTGCTGACTCCATCTATTGTCTTAAATTTTGTCTAAGTTCCATTCTGCCAAACAAGTGATACTTTTTTCTAGCTTTTTTCAGTTTGTTTGCTTTGTTTTTCTTTGAAGTTTTAATTGAGATATAGATTATTTTTTCCTAGTTATTTACTATATTTATTAAGCATGAGTAATTTATATTATTTTGAAATCCTTCTTATGGATCCCAGCACTGGGCTGAACACATAGAAGGAACTTAATATATACTGATTTCTGGAATCGATTCTTGGAGACAGGGTGGTCATTATCCATATACTTCAGGCTCCATAAACATAGTTCTTAATTGCCTTCAAATCCCTAATTCTGGACTGCTCTATAAATCTAGACGAGTATTATATATTTTGATTGATTTTTTTTTAGATAAAATAAAAGGAAGCTGAAAACTGAATTGAAAACTGAATTTTAAAACTTTATCTCTCTGTGGTTACTTGCAAACACAGATACAAAAATATATAGAGAGATACAGTTAGTAAAGATGTTAGGTCACCGTTACTAACACTGACATAGAAACAGTTTTGCTCATGAGTTTCAGAATATATGAGTTTGATTTTGCCCATGGATTTTAGAATATTTGATAAACATTTAATGCATTGTACAAATTCTGTGAAAACATATATATAGGATGTGCGAAAAGTCCCTGTGTATCATGTGAAATGGCTTAAAACGGAACACCATAGGTATTCATATCAGTGCATACCATAGGTAGCTGAAAGTGTTTTTTCCTGGGGTCGTCAAGATGAATGCCAAAAGTGATATCATTATTATAAACAATAGCAAGAATAGGTTAGTATAAACCTGGTAGAAAGCCTTGATAAATTGACTTTCTCTCCTCCTGACATCCTGCCACCCCTTTGCTTTGCTGATGCTCATTTCTCCACTAAATTAAATTCAAGCAAGCCCTAGTAAAGTAACAGAATTTGTGGAGTCCTCATTAGTATAGGAAGTTTCCCTGATGTGAGATTAGTAATTAGAGATGTAGCAAAATGAGAAAGAAGTAATATGTTTAGGTATTTCATTTTCTCTGAACCTGTATATACAAAATAGGCCATGTGTGTTCAGTAACTATTCACTGCAAGGCACTCTCTAGGTACTTTGGGGGAACTGGAAATTACTCACATAAGGCTATGGATTGTGCCATTTGTCAAAAGACAAAATGACAACAAATTTAGCTTAAAGACCTCAGTCAGCTTTATTTTCTATTCTAGATTTGGACAATCCTTCATTTCATAAATTGGAATAAGTGTTCCAATAAGTTGAGCAAAGGAGCTTGGCTTTATAGACCCAAAAAAAGGGGCAAAGGAAGCAGAAACAAAGAACAAAAAGAGAATTGGTCATTTCAAAGTTACTTTTCTTGAAAGGTGGGGACAAGGAGACAGAATAATAGAAAAGTCACTGATTGGTTAACATTGGATTAAGAATTAAAACAGAGGGAACTTTAAGACTGAAGTTTGAAACTGACCTGTTTGGGAAATCAGGCTGTCTTCTTTCTTGATTTCTTGGAAGGCCGGGTAACAACTCAGTTTTACTTTGGTGAACATGGGTGATTCCATTTTTACTTTTAGTCTGGTCTGTTGAGGCCTTGTGAGAGAGCTTAATCTAAAACAATGACTTCCTATAATTTTTGTTTGACACATCCAAAGAGGGACTCTAATATTTATTGAGAGCTTATCATATCCTAAGCACTGTTTAAACACTTTTATTTGCTATTACATTTGATCTTATTATAACCCTAAAGGCAGATATGATTGCTTTTATTTTCCACAATGGAGGAAACTGAGTTTCAATTAAGTGAATAAGGGAGTAGGGATCTTAAACCCAGATACCATTGCTCCTCTTTAAAGGTGGAAGAACAGAAAACATGGGGCAGGGGAACAGATAAAGTTTCTGTCCCAGGAGATGATAATCTAAAAGGGGAAACGTAAGATCCACTGAAACCTGAGGCAGATTTATTGTGGCAATAACAAAGCTTAAGTTTCACAGAACTTCATTTGCCTGAGCCAACTTTGAAGGCCCTGTATCTAATTTTGTATTTATAATGCTATAATCTTTATTCTTGAAAAGAGCCCTGCCTCCAAATTTACAAGCTTTGGGCCCCCAAAATCTTTGAAATGCCCTTGAATAAGAGATATCCAGGTAAATGCTATGGGAATTCAGAGGAGGAAGCAGTTAGTATCAGTTGGCGGAGGGTTAGGCTATTAAGAGAAGGTTTTATACAGGAAGTGGCATTTAGAATGAAGCTTTGAGAATTGAGCTGTGTATTTGAACAAGTAAAAGTGGTGTTGCAGAATTTTCCTCCTTAGTTCAATTAAAAACCCGGGTTCTTGTCACATGATCTGGAAAATTTAGGCACACAGATACATTGAAGCATGAGTAGAGCAGGATTTTATTGGGCAAAAAGGAAAAAAAGAAGAAAAACTCAGCAAATCGAGATGGAGTCTTGCTCACAGACTGAATCCCAGGCAACCACACAGGAACTTAAGAGATCAGACTTCTCCCCTGCATAAGGTGCAAATTCCCCATGGCTCCACCCACTTCTCCTTGGTGCGCATGTGGGGCTCCAGTCCACTGTGGGCATGCCCAGACAAGCCCTGGGCAGGTTCCCTCATCTGTGGAAAAGCATCTGATGTAAACACTTGTGGGTTGGTTCGGAGATTCTCTGGGACCCTCTTTTTTTTTCTCTGCCTAGGCATTTGGCTGTCTCAGTGGGTGGGAAAGGGTGCTCCAGGCAAAGGGCATAACATGAGGCAAGGGGCAGGCACAGAAAACAGTGACTGGTTCAGTCAGGTTGGGGGATGCCAAAGGAAGTAATGGGAGACAAGATTGGAGCAAGATAGATAAGAGATTGTGGATTTTTTTTTCTTTTTTATCTGTATAAATACAGAGACAGCGTCTTACTATGTTGCCCAGGCTGGTCTCAAACTCCTGGCCTCAAGTGATCCTCCCACCTCATCTTCCCAAAGTGCTAGGATTACAGGCATGAGGCACTGTGCCCAGCCTCCAATTTTGGATTTTGAGAGCTAAAGCAATATAGTCGAAAACTCAGATAATCCAGGTAGATTTTCCTATTAGGTGCTATTTGGTTCCTGGTACAGAGCTAAAACCCTTGGAATTTCCTAAGTGATAAGAGCTGCAGGAGCATCTTTTGTTATATGTTTCCCCCCGCTGGTTCCTGAAATAGCTCTAGAGAAATACAAGTGAATAACATCCTTAGTTATTCATATCAAGCCCCTATCAACCATATCCCAGTTTCTATTTATGAGGTGGCTTTTGGGAAGTCCCTAAAGACAGGAGTGGGGAAGGGCTGGTTGCCAGGGGGATGGGTTGAAACTTTCAGCTTCCCCCCTTGACCTCCAGGGAGGGATGAGTGGCTGAAAATTGTGTACAATCAACAATGGCCAGTGATTTAATCAACCATGCCTATGTAATGAAGCCACCTGATAAGCCTTAACTGGAAATTTTTTAGAGAGCCTTCAGGCTTGTGAAGACATTGGGGTGCTCAGAAGTTGGTATTCCAGAGAGAGCACAGAATCTCTGTTCCCCTTCCCACATACCTTTTGCTATGCATCTCTCCCATCTGGCTGTTGTTGAGTGGTATCCATTTATAATAAACTGGTAACCTAGTAAGTAAATTGTTCCCCTGAGTTCTGTGAGCCGTTCTAGCAAATGATCAAACCTAAAGAGTTCATGGATATGTGCAACTTACAGATGCACAGTCAGAAGCACAGATGACAATCTGGGCTTGCCATTGGCATTTGAAGTGTGTTGGGAGGCAGTCTTAGAGGAATGAGCCCTTATCCTGTGGGGTCTATGCTAATAACAGACAGTTGTCAGCATTGCTTGGTGTCAAAAACCCACATTGTTGGTGTCAGAAGTATTGTCAGTAGGATAGAGAAAACAGTTTGTTTTCCTTTTTTAGTGGTCTTTGGTCATCTTCAAGAGCAGGGCTTCTCAAGGTGTGGTCCTTGAAACAGCATCACCTGTAACACGTAAGAACTTATGAGAAATGTTCATTCTTGGGCCACAACAAAGAATTAAAAATTCTGAGGGTGTGAACAGGGGTCTGAATTTCAGCACAACTTCCAGACCGTGCTGATGCATTCCTGCCCAAGCATGAAAGCCCTCCCTTGTTTAAGAAGGCCATTAGGGCCAAATGTGGTGGCTCATGCTTGTAATCGAGCACTTTGAGAGGACATAGTGGGAGGATCACTTAAGCCCAGGAGTTCTAGACAAGCCTGGGCAACATGGCAAAATGCTGTCTCTACAAAAATTACAAAAATTAGGTGGGCGTGTGGTGTGTGCCTATAGGCCCAGCTACTTAGGAGACTGAGGCAGGAGGATCGCTTGAGCCCAAGAGATTAAGACTGCAGTGAGCTGTGATGGCACCAGTACAGCATGGACAACAGAGTGAGACACTGTCGCAAAAAAAAAAAAAAAGAAAAAGAAAAAGAAAAAAGAAAGGAAAATGAAAAAGAACACCATTAGGTATAAAGGAGTGATGGTAAAAGACCAGTTGCAAAAGGTTAGGGAATGGGTGGTTACTGAAATAAGAAGCTATGTAGAACACTAGTGTTGGTGGCAGGAAGTAGAAAGCAAGAGCACTGCTCTGTGGGGGATGGTCATGGCAAATGCAATATGGAGGCATTTTCCTCTGCACTGAGGAGAAAACTATCTTCTCCAAGATAGGAGGAAAGGAGGTAAGTGGAGTTAAAGAGAACCTTTGAGCACAGAATTGGGAAATTGAAGATATTTGTGTTGTGCTGCCTCAATCTTTTAATTCAACTATAAACTAAACCCATGAAACTTGAGTAGTTTCAGTTATCTGACTTTTTTCTTCTCTTTTGATACTGTGTTGGCTATTCTGGGTCTTTTGCCTCTCTTTATGTACTTAAGAATCAGTTTGCCAATGTATGCAAAATAACTGGCTGGGATTTTGATTGTGATTGGCTTGAATGTATAGATGGAGTTGGGAAGGACTGACATCTTGACAATGTTGAGCTTCCTATCCATCATCATGAAATATTTCTCCATTTATTTGATTCTTTGATTTCTTTTATCAGAATTTAGTTTTCCTCATATAGTCTTTTTACATATTTTGTTATATTTTGTTCAAGTATTTCATTTTTGAGGAATGCCAGTGTAAATGGTATTGTGATTTTAATTTCAAATTCCAATTTTTCATTACTGTTATATAGGAAAATGATTGCTTTTTTTGCATATTAGCCTTATATCTTTCAACTTTGCTATAATCAATTATTGATAGTTTCAAGGATTTTTTTGTCAATTATTTTGAATCTTCTACATAGATGATCATCATCTGAACTTAGTTTTATTTCTTCCTTCCCAATCTGTATACCTTTTATCTCCTTTTCTTATTTCATTAGCTAGGACTTCCAGTATGATGTTGAAAGCAGTGGTGAGAGGGGATATCTTGGTCTTGTTCTTGATCGTAGTGGGAAAACTTCAAGTTTCTTATCATTAAGTACGATTTTAGCTGGAGGGTTTTTGTAGAAGTTTTTTTTTTTTAAAGTTGAAGAAGTCTCCTTCTATTTTTAGTTTGCTGATTTTTTTTTAAAAAAAGAATCATGAATGGGTGTTAAATTTTGTGAAATGCTTTTCTGCAACTATTGATTTGAGCACTTTATTTTTCTTTAGCTTGTTGATGTGAAGTACATTAATTGATTTTTGAATGCTGAATCAACCTTTTATACCTGAGATTAATCCCATTTGGTTGTGGTATATAATTATTTGTATACATGTTGAATTCAATTTGCTAATACTTTTTGAGAATTTTTGCATTGGTGTTCATGAAAAAATATTGGTGTGTAGTTTTTTGTGACATCTTTATCTGCTTATGGTTTTAAGGTAATGCTGGCCTCATAGCATGAGTTAGGGAGTATTTCCTCTGCTTTTACATTTGAGAAGAGATTGAAGAGAATTGGTAAAATTTCTACTTTAAATGTTTTATGGAATTCACCAGTGAATCCATCTGGACCTGGTGCTTTCTGTTTTGGAAGGTCATTAATTATTTTAAAATAGATATAGGCCTATTCAGATTACCTATTTTTTCTCGTGTGAGTTTTAGCAGATTGTCTTTCAAGGAATTGGTCTATTTCATTTAGGTTATCAAATATGTCAACAGAGTTATTAATAGTATTCTTTTATTATCCTTTTAATGTTCAAGGGATCTGTAGTGATGTCCCCTTTTTCGTTTTATAGATATTAGCAATTTGTGTCACATCTTTTATTTTACTTTGTTAGCTAGGCTAGAGATATCTCTATTTTTGATGTTTTTGATGAACCAACTTTTTGTTTTATTGATTTTCTCTGTTGATTTCGTGATTTCAATTTCATGATTTTTAAATTATGCTTACATTTGATTTAATTTGATCTTCTTTTGCTAGTTACCCAAGGCAGAAGCTTATATTATTAAGATCCTTTTGCATTCTTATGCATTCAATGATGTAAATTTCCCTCTAAGCACTGCTTTTTCTGCATCTCACGAATATTCATGAGTTGTATTTTCATGTTCATTTAGTTTGAAATATTTTTAAATTTCTCTTGATATTTTTCTTTTGACCCATGTGTTACTTAGAAGTGTGTTGTTTAATCACCATTTTTAAAGATTTTCTAGCTATCTTTCTGTTATTGATTTGTAGTTTAATTCCATTGTGGTCTGAGAGCATATACTGTATAATTTTAATTTTTATAAAATTTGTTAAGGTGTGATGTATGGCCCAGAATGTGGTCTATCTTGGTGAATGTTCCGTGTAAGCTTTGGAAGACTGTGTATTCTGCTATTTTTGAATGAGGTAGTCTATAGACATCAATTATGTCTAGTTGATTGATGGTGCTGTTGAATTCAACTATGTCCTTACTGATTTTCCGCCTGCTGGATCTGTCCATTCTTTGTAGAGGGACACTGAAGTCTCCAACTCTAGTAGTGAATATTCTATTTCTTGTTACAGTTTTATCAACTTCTGCTTCGTGTCTTTTGATACTTTGTTGCTAGATGCTAGAAACATACACATGAAGAATTGGTATGTCTTTTGGAGAGTGACCCATTTATCCTCATATAATGCCCCTCATTATTTCCTCACCCTGATGTCTGTTCTCTCTGAAAGAAATATAGCCTCTCCAGGTCTCTTTTGGTTGGAGTTAAAATGACTTAACTTTCTTTATCCCCCTTACTTTTAGTTTATATGTGGTTTTAAATTTAAAGTGGGTTTCTTGTAGACAACAAATAGTTCAGAGTTGTTTTTCGATCCACTCTGACAATCTTTGTCTTTTAATTGGTATATTTGGACTATTGATATTTTAAGTGATTATTGATATAGTTAGATAAACATCTACTGTATTTATTACTGTTTTCTATCTGTTACACTACTTGTTCTTTGTTCATATTTTTATTGTCTACTCTTTTTCTTTCCATTGTGGTTTTAATTGAGCATTTTATGTTTCATTTTCTTTTCTTAGTATAGTAATTCTTCTTTAAAAAAAACATTTTTTAGTGGTTGCCCCTAGAGTTTGCAATATACATTTACAACTAATCTAAGTCCATTTTCAAATAATACTAAATAATTTCATGTGTAGTGCAAGTACCTTTTAATAATAAAACACTCCCAGTTCCACCTTCCAGTCTCTTGTATTATAGCTATAATTTAGTTCACTTACATATATGTGTATACCTAAGTATATACATTATCATATTTATGGTTGAATATATTGATGAAATTATTTTGAAAAAACTGTTATCTGTTAAATCAATTAAGAGAAAGAAAAATAGAAGTTCTAATTTTATTATAAAATGAAATACCTTCATTTATTCATTCTCTAATACACTTTCTTTCTTTATGTAGATCCAAGTTTCTGACCTGTATAATTTTCCTTTTCTTTCTTCAGCTTCTTTGAACATTTCTTACCAGCCAGACCTACTGACAACAATTTTCCCCAATTTTTGTTTGTCTGATAGAGACTTTATTTCTTCTTGAGTTTTGAAGAATAATTCCACAGGGCACAGAACTCTATATTGGTGATTTTTTTCCTCTCAAACCCTTAAATGTTTCATTCCACTGTCTTCTTGCTTGCGTTGTTTCTGAGAAGTTAGATATAATTCTTATCTTTGCCTTTCTATAGGTAAGATGTTTTTTCCTCTGGCTTCTATCAAGATTTTTTCTTTATGAGCATGATATGCCTTTCTTTTTGAACATAATATGCCTTTCTTTTTGAACATGATATGCCTATGTGTCGGATTTTTTTGGCATTATTCTGCTTGGTTTTCTCTGAGTTTCTTGGATATGTGGCATGGTATCTGACACTAATTTGGAAAAATTCTCAGTCATTATTACTTTAAATATTTCTTCTGTTTTTTTTTTTCCTTTATTTGCCTTCTGGTATTCCCATTACATGTATGTTACACTTTTTGTAGTCATCCTGCTGTTTTGGATATTCTGTTTTTTTTCAGTTTTTTTTTCCTTTGCATTTCAGTGTTGGAAGTTTCTATTGACATATTCTCAAGCTCAGAGATTCTTTCCTCAGCTGTGTTCAGTCTACCAATGAGTCCATCAAAGGCATTTTACATTTTTATTACAGAATTTTTGACCTATAGAATTTCTTTTGATTCCATCTTTGAATCTCCATTTCTCTTCTGCTTTTCATCTATTCTTGCATCTTGCCTACTTTTTCCATGAAAACCTTTAGGTTTTTTTTTTTTTTTTTTTTTTTTGAGATGGAGTCTCACTGTTGCCCAGGCTGGAGTGCAGTGGTGTGATCTTGGCTCACTGCAACTTCTGCCTCCCAGGTTCAAGTGATTCTCCTGCCTCAGCCTCCCAAGTAGCTGGGATTACAGGTGCCTGCCACCATGCCTGGGTAATTTTTGTATTTTTAGTAGAGATGGGGTTTCATCATGTTGGTCAGGCTGGTCTCAAACTCCTAACCTCAAGTAATCTGCCCACCTTAGCCTCCCAAAGTGCTGGGATTATAGGTGTGAGCCACCATGCCCTGCCTTTAGCATATTAATCATAGTTGTTTTAAATTCCTGATCTGTTAGTTCCAACATCCCTGTCATATCTGACTGTGGTTCTGATGCTTGCTCTGTGTTTTCAAACGGTGTTTTTTTTTGCCTTTTAGTAAGCCTTGTAATTTTTTATTGAAAGGTGGACATGATGTGCTGGGTAAAAGGAACTGTAGTAAATAGGCCTTTAGTAATGTAGTGAAAGGTGTAGCAGAGGGTGAGGGAAGTATTCTATAGTCCTATGATTAGGTTTTAGTCTTTTAGTGAGCCTGTGCCCCTGCAGCTTAGAAGCACTTGGGAAGTGTTTTTTCACCCCTTGTGGTGGGACATAGTGACTAGTGTGAGCAGGAGTTGAGTATTTCCCTTCCCCTAGGTCAGTTAGGCTCTGAAAAAACCCTGATAGGTTAAGCATGGTAAAATAGTCTCTTTGGAGGGCAGGCCTTATTATAAGAATAGAATGCTCTGGGGCCAGGTGCAGTGGCTCACGCCTGTAATCCCAGCACTTTGGGAGGCTGAGGCAGGTGGATCACCTGAGGTCAGGAGTTCGAGACCAGCCTGGCCAACATGGTGAAACCCCATCTCTACTAAAAATACAAAAATCGGCCAGGTGTGGTGGCACACACCTGTAATCCCAGCTACTCAGGAGGCTGAGGCAGGAGAACTGCTTGAACCCAGTAAGTGGAGGTTGCAGTGACCCAAGATTGTGCCACTGCAGTCTAGCCTGGGTGGCAGAGCAAGACTCTGTCTCAAAAAAAAAAAAAAAAAAAAAAAGAACCCTCTGGCATATTTCAAAATAGTTACTTTTCCCTTTTTTTTTCTCTGATCTTCACTGTGAGAACCTGGTAAACATCCTACAGGCAAAATTCATGAAAGTATAGAAGTCCCCCAGTGACTTGGACCCACTTGGAATTTTCTTGCTCTCACATCATGCACACTGAATCTCCAGCAATTTTTCACTTACAGTTTAGGTTTTCCTACCCTAGTACTGGTTCTCTCAGAGGTTTCTGCTTATTGGTTTCTGCTCTGTAAGTTGTGATTCTCTGTACCTAGTTGCCTGTGTCCCATTTTGGGGGGCAGTGGTTTGCCCTGTGACCTCACTTCTCTGAGATCTAAGAAAAGTTGTTGATTTTTCAGAGTGCTCTGCTTTTTACTTGTTGTTACGATGAAGCTAACCACTTACAGAATTTCTACAAACAGATCAGAATCTGGAAGTCCTGTTTTTTTATTTTTTTTACCCCTTTGTTTAGAATGTTACCTATCTTAATACATTTTAAATAAGTGAATGCATAGCTTATATCTACTTCTGGGTTATATGCTTCCTTAGAATAGGAATCCATTCTTAAAATGTTATTCTGCTCACGCCTGTAATTCCAGCACTTTGGGAGGACAAGGCAGGCGGATCACTTGCGGTCAGGAGTTCAAGACCAGCCTGGTCAACATGGTAAAACCCTGTCCCTGCTAAAAATGCAAAAATTAGCTGGGCATGGTGGTGGCTGTCTGTAATCCCCACTACTAGGGAAGCTAAGGCATGAGAATCACTTGAACCTGGGAGGTGGAGATTGCAGTGAACTGAGATCGCACCACTGCACTCCAGCCTGGGCAACAAGAGCTAAACTCCATCTCAAAAATAAATAAATAAATAAATAAACAATAAAAATAATAAAATAAAAATGTTATTCTGAGCAGTCTTTGAAGAATATAAATTCTACTGCCTTGCCTTTAGAACTTATAAGATCATCTTGCAAACTATCACAAGATGCTCCAAACATACTTCTTAAGTGCTGAATTAAGAAGTCGACTCAAATTTAGTATACTAGTAATATTTTTGGATATCCCAAAACACTGCCAGCTCAGCTTTAGGCTGCTCTTCTTGCGGAAAAAAAAAAGCAGTTGAAATTTAGGACTCAAGTGGGCATCTCGTTTAATTTTTAATGGATTTCTATGTTGTTGGTTATGGTGAAGAGGTGAAAAGAATAAATATTCTGTGCAGAAAAATTATTCAGTCTTCATGTGAAAGCACTTTGTCCATAGCAATTACTTTATGGAAAAGATGTGGTATTACTTTGCTCTTAACTGAGGCCTTTAATTTAAAGAACCTATACTATACAAGTTTTTATTATCAATGCATGAAAAATGTAGCAGCTATTTCACAACCTTTACTTTTGAAATCTATTTTTCTTTTTAATCTTGAATAGTTTTTTTCTTAAAATCTTTTGACTTTTTATCTGAATTGTAATAGCCAGAGCACCTTCCCACAACTAGAATATCTCATCCTTTTTGTCTTTTCTTTTTCCTCTCAAAATGCCTGCTGGGAACTTAATTTGGAGTCAGATTCTTCATGATAAATCTGGACTTAATCAAAATTCCTCAGATGGTATATTGTATATATCACAGTACTGGACAGTCCTCTGATTAAATAGATATTTGATAGTACTTCAAGGTCTATACTTTTGGATGAACTTAACTGCTTTTTCCATTTGTAGTCTCTTCAAAATACAGAAATGCCAGAAATAATTTATAAGAATATCAAGGATTCAAATCATCTCAGCACAAACACCTAAATACTTGTTTGCTTTGTTAAACACATATCCCATTTTCTATCTTGATAAAAATTGGTGTAAAGTAGGTGAATCATTCAGTGGGTATAAGCAGCATATTCTCAATACTATGTTTCATTAATAATTAATAGAGATATATGAACACATAAAAGATTCAATTATAATCACCTTGTGGATCTAAATTTCAGTTGACTTGTCATCTTGATTTCTGGAGACCACAAGGTAATGAAAAATAATTACAAGAGTCTTCCATCTGTTGAAGTATTAAAATGGCGAGTAAGACACCCTGAAAGGAATGTTCTATTCATGGTACAATGCAATTACAGCTAGCACCAAATTCAACACTGTTTAACTTTCAACATATTATTTTGATTTATCTTGATCCAACATTCTCAGGGAGGAGGTACATTGAAGTTATTAGAAAACACTGACTTAGATTTAGGGTATGTCTTAAAAGCTTATTTGCGGGAAGTACTCTAGCCTTATTCAACAGATCACTGAGAAGCCTGGAAAAACAAATCCCGGAAACTAATTATTATGTGCCAATTATATAAACAAGAAGACTTTGTTGGGTACAAACCAGTGATTCCTTGCCTTTGAAAAATGTATCAGATATCATCCATTACCAGCAGTTCAGTGATATAAGGAAACCAGAGTAATAGCTAAAACCTTTAAAGCTAAACCAAAGATTTGCAAATTGCCTCTTCATCCAGTCTTTCCCAACCTAAAAACTGAGTTCTCTAAAAATTTTAGTATTTGTTTCTGAAGAAAAGGGAACATGGACATTTGTCTAGTCCTCATTAGAAACCTGATTAATGATAACAAGGATTTAGACCTCAAGCACTTCTTACCAAAATTCTTGATATGACCTTATAGCAAATTACTTTCACCTATTGAACTTTCCTTTCTTTTATTCCCCTATACCTCACCTGCACTGGGCATATTCAGGTTCTTATACAACATTTTACTATTGTGTTAGAAAAATCATGACACATGATGAATGTGTTTGTGCAACATGGGCTGATTCATAAATGAAAATGTGCATTGAAATTCCACAATATTTTAAAATTAGGAGTTTAGCAATTGAACAAAATTGATTAAATCCATTATTTGTTAGATCAGCTAAATTACATAAGTTCATTCATCTGCTCATAAATCCATCCATTCTTCCATCTGGCTGTCCCTTAGTCAATTCAAATAAATATTTATGGGGCACTTTGGGTAAGCCAGGTGCTAATAATTCAATGCAAAACAAGATAGACTCCCCTGTCCTTGTTGAACTTATATTTTTGGTACAAACAAAAGCAATAATCAAGAAAAAATTTAAAAAGTACTGATTGTGATTAATACTATGAAGAAATTCAACAGGGTATTGTACTTAACATTTGATTGATCTGGTTTTCTCAGTTGTCTGAGAACAAACATTTGTGAAAATCTCATTGTAGAGTTCTTATGATGGATAGGGGGTCAACTGTGTCATTATTGCTTATCAGCTTATCCCAAAGACCTAGTTTATTACCAGATTGCAAATAGTGTTCAATAAATTATTCTTATTAAGGGTTGTTATGTACTCTAAAACATTTATTGTGGTCCCTTCATTGGTTCTGGTTTACAAACTTACTTGTCTATGATGACATAGTATAGAAATTGAGAGTGAATATTTAGAAGTTCATTTTTATTATATATTTTTAAAGTATTGATACGTAGTGAATTAGAAATTTAAAAAGAAGACAAAACTGTCCTTCACTACAGATTGAAAAGCATTATACTAAAAGACTATTTGCTCAGTTATAGTATATAAAGGCCAAACGACTTAAAAAAAAAAAGAAATTATGTAAGGAGAAGGAAACAACCATTTATTCAGTGCCACTAACTGTCAGCCAGTTTTTTCAGTGGTCAGTTAATGACTGCAATAGTGTTCTACCTTGCTCAAAGCACCCTCCTCAAGTTCTGGCATCTAAGCTGACATGAGAACACAGAGTTGGGGCTCTCTGTGGGCCACCTCTAGCACTTGATCTCCTCATTCAGTGCATGGTGCTCTCACGTCTATGCTATGTTCTTATGGTTTTTAGGTAACAAGAATAATTTTCTTTCTTTTCCTTAATATACATTTTGCTTCCTGAAATTCACTTCTCGCCAATCTGGGTGAATGTCAGAATGTGATTTGACAAGTGTCCAAAGTACTCATTCACTGAGTAGTGGTAAGGCCTTTGCCCAACCTGCCTTCTCTGGGAATATACTGCTGCCTGAACATATCATTGTTTATTTCCAGGCTTGAACTTGACCAAATTAATTTATTAGGGTCAACATCTAAATATTAGAACTATTTCAGATTAGTTTTTAAGTTGTATCCACTTTGGGTACTAAATCAAATTGCAGGTCTCTGCTTCTGGCTTGAGCCTATGTTTAGAGATGATGTGCATGAAGACACTCTTTGCTTTTCCTTTATGCAAAATGGCCATTTTCAATCTTTTTGTCATTAGTAAAGGTCAGTGATAAAGGAAGTCTGCATCAGGGGTCCAATTCCTTATGGCCAGTTTTTCTATTCTGTTCCAAGGATGTTTGTCTCCATATATCAACACTGGTCAGGATTGAAAGTGTGCAACAAGGTTTGAATGAATAAGTGAAAATCTTCCACTGGTGAAAGGATAAAATATTCCAGTGGTTTTTATTGAAGTACAATACTGAATCACATTTATGGCATGGTATCTATATGTCACAGAAGTGATCCCATCACTTTTACCTTATAGGTGGGCCTCTTGGGAAGAACTGGATCAGGGAAGAGTACTTTGTTATCAGCTCTTTTGAGACTACTGAACACTGAAGGAGAAATCCAGATCGATGGTGTGTCTTGGGATTCAATAACTTTGCAACAGTGGAGGAAAGCCTTTGGAGTGATACCGCAGGTAAGCAAAAGAACTTAGCCAGAAAAAAAGGCAACTAAATTGTTTTTTACTGCTATTTGATACTTGTACTCAAGAAATTCACATTACTTTGCAAAATATATTTGTTATGCATTGCTGTCTTTTTTCTCCAATGCAGTTTTCTCATAGGCAGAAAAGATGTCTCTAAAAGTTTGGAATTCTCAAATTCTGGTTATTGAAATGTTCATAGCTTTGATAGTGTTTTTCAGAAGGCCAAATTTACAGTGGGAGCCTTGAGCTTTTGTTTTTTAACAGCTCTTTTTTGTTCCTGCTTCAGTGGCCTGACCTCTAAGTTAGCAATTGCCAGGTTGAGAAATGCTTTGCAAGACATAAAAGATGCTCCTGAAATAACAAACACTTGGAATCATGAGGTAGTGGAATTGAAAATAGAAAGTGTAATGATTGTTTTTTGTTCTTTGGATGGATGAACCATGTCAGATTAGTCTGTAGCCATTTTTTTTTTTTAATGTCACTCTGATTTGGGTCACAAAGGATCTCTAGCCTCATTGCCTTAGTATCATTCTACAAATTAGAATGTGTTACTGTATAAGAGTACTTCTTGTATATGAGAGAAATAGCAACAGTTCCAGTTTAAAGTGATATAAATGGAAACCAAGAAATGTCTTTACTGGGACCAAATCTGGACAGCATTTACTGTATTTTTGCTGGTATTTTCTCCAGTCTTTCCGGGTATATTCACATTTAATGATCACTTTTCTCCCTTTGTACTAATGGGCACTGAATCCATTCCACTACCATAGTTCTTTCTAATACTACTCTACTTTTTACACAAAATTAAAATGCCAGGAGCATCTCCAGGTAGACTGACTATAAATCTAGACTGAAAAAAAAGCTTGTATTTCTTAACAGATTACCTTGTGGAACATTTGCTCCTTTCAACTAAAGAGGCACTAAATATTGTAACTGCTCAACTGGTGCTTTTAGTTTATTTGTCTAGACTTTGTCATGTTGCCAGAAGGTTTATCCTGGTTGGAGTTTTGAAAACAGTATTGTTTCTTCAGAAAGAAAAAAGGGATTGTCAGATGATCTAAAAATAAAGAAATACTGGAAATACAAGTATCCCAAGGTGATAGCATTAGGCAAAATAAAAATGTTGAAAGGCGAAAAAGAACTGGTTGATAGAGAAGTGTTGTTATTCAGTAGAACCTAAGTCTTCTGGTCCCATTTTTAATGAAAAGTAGTGAATTTTTTGGTTTTTGTTGTTCTTGTTCACACAAATCTGCCCATTAGAATAAGCCAAGCTCTAAAAATTAATTTCAATTTCACTGGGAATCCTTTAGTTTATCTATTATGTAGTAGAGAGGTTTTGTTTTATTGCATTTTTGACTTAGGAACGTACATATGCAAGACATGGAGGAAAACCTAGTGGGCCAGAGTTTTGAAAATTCTTTATCTTGCCTTTCTGCCAAAGTGAGTCTCCCAAGTTTGTCTTTTTTTTTTTCATTTCCACTCTTCTATGGTTTCTAGCATTATATAAACCAAACAAAAAAAATACGTTCAGAGATTCCTTCAGAAATGCTGGATGATCTTGATATAGATGCTTCTCATATATGTGTTTATGATGCTGGTTCTAGGGCTGTCTCTCAGTATCACAAAGATGTCTGTAAACAGAATATGCTATTTCTTCTTTGTGACAAATTTTGAACATTATGTGAATGTCCAAGAAAGAGCAAAAGAGGGCAAACTTCTCCTATATTTTTGATGTCGAAACCAAGAGATGCTTTTATTTTCGTAACTTTTCTTTAAAAGTTCAAATTAAGTAATTTTATCCTGTCCTAAAGCTTAAACTTTAAAAAGAAAAAAAAAGAAGGAAGAAGGAATTAAAAATCCAAAGAAAATTATGTTTGTTTACTTTTCCATTTTTTTCTTCCTTCCAACTCTGAGACTTTGCAAGGGCATAGTTCTGAAGATCTCTGACACTGAGACATTAGAGATCTCTGTATCAATAGGTCATTTGTTTTCAGACATATGAAACAGGAACTTTGAACAAGAAATTTCCCCTCTTTTTCTCATAGTGATCCTGAGACAAGAGCTGTGGAATCACAACATGTCATTAGTTTTGGCAGGTCCTTGCAGGTGTTTTGTTTTGTTTTATTAATGTTCTTCCCTCCTGTAGCTAGACAGCAATCTTGGAGAATGTGCCAGCTTGGAAGACTATTGTGTAAATTTCAAGGTGGAGCCTCCTTTAATTTGTTCTGTGTTACTTGTGAGCTTTGAGGTCATGAAGAGGAGACAATGAGGCTAATCATGAGAGCCCCATTGGTTTAGGCAATTAGAACAACAAGATCTAAAATGGTTTATTAGCCTTGAATTGTGTTAAGCACTTAATTCATAAAAAACAGAAAAAATATTTTTAAGTATATTTCTAAAGCTTCATTTACAAGTTTGAAAGGTGACAAACTATTCTGAGGAAACGATTAGGCCTATTCTTGCAACGAGTCTTTATGATCTGAAAAGAATCTATGTCCACACATAACTCCCACCTCAAAGTTGGGGCATCTTTTGCTCTGGGAGATATCAAATGCGATCAAAACATGTGTTTGTAGATTTGAAAGATGATTCAGCAGTGTAGCAGTTCTCACTCATTTTATAATAATTAACAACTTAATAATTAACTATTAAACTCCTACATGCTTAACATTATAAGTATGATAGCTTCTGTGGTTACATAAAAGGTATACATAGCACTTGTCCTTGATCTGTCACAGTGAGGTCCCAATCCAACCTATGAGCTTCAAATGAAAAGTTCAAAATTACACTCATTGTCATAAGTCAGAGATCAAAGGAAGAAAGGATTTAACCAAAATGATAAATTAAATATAGGTGATTAAATATAGTCATGGGTCAAGGCAAGGGCTAGTTAGGGAGTGTGATGTGGGTAATTATGAAAGGCCAGCTCCCAAGCCCTGTTGTTGCCACTCCCCCACATCAGTGATCCTTCCTTTTTTTCTACTCCTACTGCAGTGCCTTCCTCATCTTTTCCCTTGCATCCCTCTGTTATATGAGTCACACAAATTAGACTTTTCAAAGCAACATTAACATTGTGTGAATTTGGGGTTTTTGACTAATTCCAACATTCCACCCCCACATTCCAGTCCCACATGGGATTTAGAGCCTTGTTTATAAACCTGACACTTCTGATATATCTTATATTAGAGTAATCCTTGTATTTGTTTAATTTCCACTTAGCAACTTAGCATTGTAAATACTTGCAGGTATCCTAGTTAAGAAAGCAAGGTTTAAACACAAAATCATCACCGACTAAAGCAGGGTAGATAAAGAATGTAATAGAAATGCTCGATAAAACATAGATTTTTTTCTTACTAATTTTTCTGTCCCTTATAGAGTGCATAACACAATAACTTGCTTGATAAGAATTCAATATACGGTGTTTTGTGCTGAATCACTAAATGCTTGATTTCTTTAAGAAGAGATTGTGGTTCATCACTATCTGGATTTTAGTCTGTGTAATCTTAGGCAAGTTATTTGATTTCTCTGTGCCTCTGTTTTCTTGTCTGTAAAATGAATATAATGGTAGTAACTAATTCATTGTGTTTTTGTGAGGATTAAATGAGTTAATAACTAGTACTCCTCCCTGGCACATAGTAAGTACAATATGCTGTGCTGTGGTGGTGATTATTTTTTATAGTTCCTTGAGCAAAAGAAGTAATGTCCCCATCTTAGTATTATATTGGAGGTATATACCATAGTAGTGAACAAAAGAATATAGTTTCACAAGGAAAGTGATAATTAAGGTGGTTCATAAAGGGCCATAAAGCTTGTAGATTTTAGAAATGTGGGGGAATGAGGATGTGGAGAGGGTATTCCAGGATGCCAGGCAGGGAGATTATGGATAAGTACTAAGATGGGAACTAGAAAAAGTTGAGGGGAAAAGGTCAGAGGAGGCCACAAGTTAGGGAGTATTAGGAAAAAGAAGTTAATACTTGACAAGTGCCAACATGGCTTCAGGAGGAATGGGTTGGGTCTTTTTGAGTGAGGAAGAGGCTGGTGAAAGGGTGGTGGAGGACCCTGCTGCTGCTGGTGGCATGGGGTATAGGTGGCAGGAGAGGCAGGGACATGAGCTAGGAAACTCTCCAACTATGAAGTGATGAGTCTGGAGTAAAATAAGGACAGTAGGGGTGGGGTACTGAACTTAAGGGAGGAGAGAGAAATAATTGGTATGGAAGTAGGTACAATGCAATTTTATTATTTCTGAGCCTAAAAATGTGAAATTTTTGATTATTTGGTCAGACCAGGAAAGTATTTTCTTTTATGCTATCTCTGAAAATGTATATACTAAAAAGTTGTAGTATAAAAAGGTTGTAAAGCATTAAGTAATTTTAGAGGAAACAATAATTTGGATATTTTACATGCAATCATTTATATGCAAATATATGTAAATATTACAAAATTATTCTGTATTAGTTACAAACCTTAAATATTTTTGACTGAGGAATATTTTATTCATCTATTTATAGCTACTTTGTTCTAACTAATAGATATTCTTGAAAACAAAGCAACACTTTTTTGCAGACAGAGTCTTGCGCTGTCACCTAGGCTTGAGTGTGTTACCTTGAACTCCAGGGCTCCAGTGATCCTCCCACCTCAGTCTCTTGTGTAGGTGGATTACAGGCCCGCACTACCATGCCCAGCTGTATTAGTCCATCCTTTCATTGCTATAAAGAAATACCGGAAACTGGGTAATTTATAAAGAAAATAAATGTAACTGGCTCACGGTTCTTCAGGCTATACAGGAAGCATAGCAGCATCTGCTTCTGAGGAGGCCTCAGGAAGTTTTCAATCATGGCGGAAGGCAAATAGGGAGCAGGCATGTTACATGACGAATCAGGAGCAAGACAAAGTGAGGGAGGAGGTGCCACACACTTTGAAATGAGCAAATCTCATGAGAACTCAATCACTATCATGAGAACAGCGCCAAGAGGATGGTGCTATAGCGTTCATGAGAAATCCACCCCCATGATCCAGTCACCTCCCACCAGGCCCTGCCTCCAACATTGGGAGTTACAATTCAATATGACATGTGGGCGGAGACACAGATCCAAACCATATCACCAGCTAATTTAAAAAAAAAAAATTTTTTTTTTTTAAGACATGGTCTTACTATGTTCTACTGGCTGGTCTTAAACTCCTGGCCTCAAGTGATCCTCCCACCTTGGCCTCCCAAAGCACTGGGAATTCAGACATGAGTAACAGTGCCTGGCCAATACTTATTTTTAAACATTCTCTACCATAAACTTAGGATCTTGATTTGTTCACACTGAACAGATTTCTATTATACAGATTGAATTTATAAGAAAATTTTGCAGACATTGTCAAAAAGGGAGATCCAAACCACTGTGATATTTATAAGCATTTGGGCCACATTTTGATAGAACTATACATGGAGTGTGTGTGTATGTGTGTGTGTGTGTGTGTATACACACACATTATTTATATATATATATATGTATTTATATATGTATATATACACATTATTTACCTACCTCCTGTGTGTGTGTATACACACACACACACACATGTATATATATTTCCCTTCTGAGCCAAAGCCAAACAGCACTGTATGCTTAAAGAAAAACAGTCACACTTCCCATTTATGTAATTTATATTACATCCAGTCACCACACCAGCCAAACTGCTTTATTGTTTTTTGTTTGACATCCAATGCTAAAGCATAATGCCTGTTGCAGTGAAATATACATGAGCAACCCTGAGAACTCCATATAGCCTCACCTGTTGCCACTGAGTTGAGTTGAGGAGTCAAGCTGTAGCAAAAAGGTTTGTCACAGGATGAGTAATGGTGCTCTTATTTTTCTCTGGGTCTCAAGAAGTGCTCTTTATGACATATATGGCATTAAATAAATGTCAGATATTTGCACATCCTAACTTTCCTATTGGTGAAGTTTCTTAAAAGAGAGATAGAGGGCCGTTTTGTGATTGATAGTTTCAGGTATATATTTTGCTGCACAGTCAGTCCAAGTGTACCAGGTTGGGCAAACCACTTAACTTCTCAGGGCCTTGACTGTTTCATTTGTAAACCAGAGAAAAGGACTTGGGTGACCTCCAAAGACCTTTCAAATTTAGAGATGAGTTTGTGGAAAGTTCAAACAGTTTAGAAAATAGAACTAAGACACCCACTGGCACCCCTGGAAGCAAGAGAGTGCCAGGTACTATTTGTAATACAGGAATGAAATGCCTAATTGTATGAAATCGAATTCTAACTGAACCAGTTCTTTCAGTTAAATTTTTTTTTCAATTAGAGTGCTTACTTCAGTACCTAACACTAGACAGTAAACTGTAGACAAAAGACCTACAGAATTTCTGAATGGTATCAAATTCACCACACTTAAAACTTTGGGATGTCTAATTTCAACCAACAGCTTTCTTTCTTCATAATGTTTAATATATATGTATCTATTTTAGCTAAACTTAATATATCAATATACTTTGATAGATATTTTATATAAACTATTATAGTATTATGAGTAAAAGACCTACCATTTCCCAAGCAATTATAAAGAACGATCAAAATTTTAATGGGTTGTTAGTATTATTTCTTTAAAGATTGTGATACTAATAAATATTTGGCCACATTTTAATAGAATTATACATGGTGTGTGTGTGTGTGTATATGTGTGTGTGTGTATATATATATATATTATATGGCAGTAGAGATATATATATCTACACACATCTAGATAGATATATATGTGTATATCTATATAAACACACATGTATCTGTGTGTATATATACATATGTGTATATATACATACATACATATATCTGTACATATATATATATAGTGTGTGTGTATATATATAATATATATATATATATTTTTTTCTGAGCCAAAACAAAATACTAGGTTGTAATAGCTATTCTTTCAGAAGGAAGAAAAACAACATGTGCTGAACTCTGAGTTTGATGTTTTTGTATTTTACTTCCTATTTTCATATCAGTCCATTTATTTATTCAGGCAGAATTTATTGAGCATATATTATGAACACAGCTTTTGCTAAGGACAGGGTACGTAGCAGTTATGGTCTAGTAGGAGAGATGGATGTTAAAAACAAAATGCTCACAAATGCACATATAATCTTACTACTCACTGTAAGCTATGAAAGCAGAGTGTGAGTATTATGAGACCATATGTTGGGAGATCTACCCCTGAGGAAGTGATATTTAATTTGAAACCTAAAGAATGCAGTTGGCCATGGGAAGAAGGTAGGGAATGAGATTACCAGGCAAGAGGAATCCAATGTATGAAGAAGCTGAGGGAGTGAAAGAAAGCCAGTGTGGTGGCAGGAAGAAAGGGAAGAGAATGGAGAAGGGCACTAAATGAGTCAGAGAAGTAGGAGGGGCTAAACCATGTAGGGTCATGTAGGCCATCTTAAAGGACTGAGTGTAGTGGAAAACCTTTGAAGGTTTGTTAACAGGTCAATGAAATGTTCTAATTTCTGTTGTAGTGAATTGCTTTGATTGCTGAATGAGAATGGATGGGTAGAGATGCAAGAGTGAAAGGGAAGAAATCAATTAGGAGGCTCTTGCCCTGCTCCAGATAGGACTGATAATTAATTTTATTTGGGAAGATCAGGGAGAAAGATAAGTCATGAATGACTCCCAAGTTTCTGGATTGAGGAAATGAAGGTACCATACACTGAGATGGGAAAGCCTAGGGGTAGAGTAGCTTTGAGAAGAAAGGTAGGATTTCCCCATTTCATAAAACATGGAAGATCAAAGAGGCTGGGTTCCTGTTTGTAGACATACCTTCCAGGCTAGAACTGCATTACTACAACATCTTTGCAAGCCACATTGCCTTTCATAACTCTGTGTCGGTGTTGATGCCGTAACATCTTTGGCCTTCCCCCCACCATCCTCCCGCAGTCCTCCATGATAATGCCATTATTCCGTTTCAATTTGTGTGCTTCCATTGGATGTGTAAGTCTCCTTGAAAGTTATAATGAGGCTGTAGGCCATATGAAACCCTTCAACTCAGGTCCTGCATAGGAAGAGGAAACTAATCTCTCCAGGAACTGAGACTGTGGCTAGAGGGATGGATAATTGTTTAAATAAAGAACATGCTGCTGAGTACTGATGGGCTCTTTATGTACCCATCAGACTGCCGCTGCCCAACCTTTAATCTTTCCTGAGCTTTAAATAGGAAGAAAAAAATGGTCCACAAAGAATTTGAGCCAGTTTGCTGTGGTGATGAGGAGCACAGGTTTAGAGACACACTCCTGTGTTTGAATGCCAGCTCCTACTATCTCCTAGCTAAGTGACCTTGGACAAGTCACTTACCTTCTCCAACCTGCTGTTTCTTCATGTACATAGTAGGATTTACCTCATGAGGTTGACATGAAGATTGAAAGAGATAATATATAGAATAAGCCTGTCCCAGGACATGGTTCATGATAAGTCTGCCATAAATGTGAGCTATGTGTCCCATCCTTTTGGAGGAGATAACTTTTCTGTAGCAGGTAATACATTGTTTGATACTTGGTTAACCCTTACAATTATCATTTCCTGTTCTTCTCAATAATGCTAGAAACCTTTTATTTAAAGAACCACAATATAAAATGAAAAATATATAAAATCAGCAAATGGAAAAATTCTATTGGCAATGTTTTTTAACTTTATATACTAAATAAATCCAATTGCTTAAATAATGAACTGACTCAAGTTCTCAGCACGGCTTCTCATTTAATTCTCTTTAGTTTTTCAGAATTCTCCAATAATGACCTTTGTCTACTCTCTTCAGTTTATTCAGAAATTGCTTTTATTTACATAGAAGTTTGGAGGTGGATACACAAACATATCCCTCACATATCTTATGATCCTATGAGTCATATGCTCATCTCTTATATTCCCTCTGTAAAGCAATGTAGGTACCTTTCAGGATGGTGATTTTGAGGTAGGTTGAGAAATATCAGCATGGAGGTCCTAGCTGACCTCTCTAGAGAGTTTCTGAGACATTTGACAACAACTTTTTCTTTAAGTCATAAGTTATGCCCCAGGGTATGAAATTTCTAACATGACCCTCAGTAAACTTGGCTGCCTTGCTGAGGATACTCTCCATCTGCCTGAGAGACACAGACACTATTAATTGGGGATTGACTTGACTTGTGTGGTTCCTTGTGGACCAGATGGCCATTAAATATTCTCATTTCAAGGCAATTGGTAAAAACTACACTTCAAGAAATTTCATTCTTAATTCCCTTTAGTGGATGTTATTAACCAAAGGCAAAAGAAAAAAGGGTAAAAAAATTATTCTAAATGTTAATATCAAAAATATTATTTTTAATTCACCCCAGGCACAGAGAACTAAATATTATTATTGCTATTGCACCGGCATTCCCCAATGAGACAGTGATTTTCTTTTAAGACATTTTAAAATAATATAGACAGAATTAAGTAGATGGTGATCTGGTAAGTAGATGTTTCAGGGTGATAGCTGTGCAATGCTCTATGCAGGGAATTAGATTGTCATTTTGTTCCTTACCAGGAACATGCATTCAGTTAAACAATTATTTGACTTCTGCTCTTCCACTGATTTCTAAGTTGAGGCTCTCTCTTGTGCCTGTCTGATCAGATAAGTAGAGTTGTGCCTTGGTTTGTAGATGAGATAAACATGTGTATTTGAATAAGCATAGGTTAAAGAAATTTCAAAATCCCTTAGGAAGCTAGGCTTATCAGAGAAATCCAAGGAATACATTAACAAACTAGGAATTTGTTCTAGCAGGTTAATTATAACTCATAAACTTACTGGGTTTTTTTTACTTTTTAATTTTATATTACATTTGCTTATAATGAGGAATATTGCTAGGAATAAAATTTTTTAATATTCTACAACTAACAATTTTCTCAATTTCTTTATTCTAAAGACATTGGGATTAGAAAAATGTTCACAAGGGACTCCAAATATTGCTGTAGTATTTGTTTCTTAAAAGAATGATACAAAGCAGACATGATAAAATATTAAAATTTGAGAGAACTTGATGGTAAGTACATGGGTGTTTCTTATTTTAAAATAATTTTTCTACTTGAAATATTTTACAATACAATAAGGGAAAAATAAAAAGATATTTAGGCTATTCATACTTTTTTCTTCTTTTCTTTTTTGCTATAGAAAGTATTTATCTTTTCTGGAACATTTAGAAAAAACTTGGATCCCTATGAACAGTGGAGTGATCAAGAAATATGGAAAGTTGCAGATGAGGTAAGGCTGCTAACTGAAATTATTATGAAAGTGGTAACTCATACCAACACAAATGGTTGATATAGCTGACATCATTCTACACACTTTGTGTGCATGTATGTGTGTGCACAACTTTAAAATGGAGTACCCTAACATACCTGGAGCAACAGGTACTTTTGACTGGACCTACCCCTAACTGAAATGATTTTGAAAGAGGTAACTCATACCAACACAAATGGTTGATATGGCTAAGATCATTCTACACACTTTGTGTGTGTGTATTTCTGTGCACAACTTTAAAATGGAGTACCCTAAAATGCCTGGCGCAACAGGTACTTTTGACTGAACCTACTTCTCTCCTCAGTGGTAAGGCTCCAACCATCAGGCCCTATCTTGGTCCATTTAGGCTGCTAAAATAAAATACCAAAGACTGAGCTGCTTATAAGCAATCTTTGGAGGCTGAGAAGTCAAAGATCAAGGTGCCAGCAGGTTTGTTGTCTGGTGAGAGCATACTTCCTGGTTCGTTCATGGTGCTTTCTTGCTGTGTCCTCACATAATGGAAGGGGCAAGACCTCTCTGGGGTCTCTTTTACAGTGGCACTAATCCCATCACGAGGGCTTTGTTCTCATGACCTAATCACCTCCCACATGTCGTACATTCTAATACTATCACCTTGGGGGTTAGGATTTTAACATATGAATTTGAGGGGGTGGGGGGACACAAATATTTAGACCATAGCATTTCACTCCTGACCTCCAAAGTTTATGTCTTCTTCACATGCAAAATACATTCATTCCATCCCAATAGCCCCCAAAGTCTTAACTTGTTCCAGCATCAACTTACAAGGCTAAAGTCCAAGGTTTCATCTAATTATCAGCTAAATCAGCACAAACAGCTAAATCAGGTAGAGTGGGACTTAAGGTGTGATTCCTCTTTAGGTAGATTGCTCTCCAACTATGAAACTGTGAAATCAAACCTATTATGTGCTTTCAAAACAAAATGGTGAAACAGGCACAGGCTGGACAGTCCCATTTCAAAAAAGAGAAATAGAAAAGAAAAAAGGAGTGACAGGTCTCTACAAGTCTAAAACTTTAAGGCTTGAGAATAATTTGCTTTGCTTTGCCTCCAGGCTCACTGGGGTGGTGTCTCACCTCTGGACACACTGGGCTGGAGGCGCTATCCTCATGGATTTGAGTGTCTCATTCTTTGTGGCAGGTCTGTGCTCCAATCCCACACCTATGGCTCCCTGAGTGTGCAATTGCATGCCTGGTAGTTCTACTGGTCTGGGATTGCATAGGTGGCCCTGCCTTCATAGCTCCACTGGGCATTGCCCTAATGTGGGCTCTATGTGGTGACCTCACCCCTGGGCCTCTACCTGGTCCCTGTGACTCTCTGGGTTCTTGAAATCTAGGTGGAGGCAGCCATTCCCCTACAGTTTTGCTGAGTGTAGTGCATGAGTGCTGGGGTCTGCTACAGCTATACCTAGGGTGGTGGAGATGCATGGCAATGGAGTATGGGGAGCTGATATGGTTTGGGTGTGTCCCCACCCAAATCTTATCTTGAATTATAATCTCCATAATCCCCATGTGTTGAGGGAGGGACCTGGTGAGAGGTGACTGGATCATGGGCATGGTTTCCCCATGCCGTTCATGTGATAGTGAGTGAGTTCTCACGAGATCCAATGGTTTCATAAGGCAGTTTTCCCTGCTCTTGCACCCTCTTTCTTGCCTGTCACTCTGTAAGACATAACTCTTTCCATTCCGCCATGATTGTAAGTTTCCTGAGGCCTTCCCTGCCATGCAGAACTGTGAGTTAATTAAACCTCTTTTCTTTATAAATTACCCAGTCTCTTTATAGCTGTATGAAAATGTGCTAATACAGGAGCAAAGACTGCAGTGTGAGGTGGCAATGTGAAGTCTGCAATGTGAAGTCTGCAATGTGAGGTGGCATGGGGCAGTTGTAGCCCCTCCTTTGAAATCTTTCTGCCCTACCCCAGGCTTCTGCACTCTGAACCTATGATGGGAAAGGCAGCTTGGAAGATCTCCAAATGGCTTTGCAGTCATTCTTCCATTGTCTTGGACTATAAATTCTGGCTTCTATTTAGGTGGCTGACTAATATCCCCACTGTCTTAATGCATAGCACCTACTTTCTGTTGAGATGGCTAGTCCATAGTAATTTACTTATCAAATTTGGCCACACCCTTTGTATTCTCTCCTGAGCAGGCTTTCTCATCTTTCACAATATGGATAGGCTGAGAATTTTCCAAATTTTGAAGTTCTGCTTCCCTTTTGATGAATAATTCCATTTTAAAGTCATTTCTCATCTTGAATTTTACTATGAGCAGTCAAGAGTAACTAAGCTGCTCCTTCAACTTTGCTTGGATATTTCCTCAGTCAAATATTCAATTTCATTGCTTTCAAGTTCTGCCTTCCACAAAACACCAGGACACAAACAGCTCAGCCAAGTTCTTTGACATTTTATAAGAAGGATAGCTTTTCCTCCATTATCCAATAACATGTTCCTCATTTCCATCCGAAAACCCATCAGATTGGCCTTTACCATCCATATTTCTGCAAACATTCTGCTCATGACCACTTAGGTATCCAGTAAGAAGATAGTAGCTTTCTCTACAGCTCTCCTCCTCTCTGGAGCCCTCACCAGAATTGCCTTTAACTGTCCATTCACAGCAATGTAGGCTTTTTCTAGCATGTACCTGAAAACTCTTCTAGCCTCTACTCATTCCCTGGTTCCAAAGCTGCTTCCACATTGAGTATTTGTTACAGCAGTACCCAGATCCCAGTACCAATATTCTGTCTTAGTCCATTAGGGCTGCTACAACAAAATACCATAGACCAGATGTCTTATAAACAACAGTAAAGTTTATTTTTCACAGTTCTAGAGGCTGGGAAGTTCAAAATCTGGTGCCAACAGATTTTGTGTCTGGTGAAGGCCTGCTTCCTCACAGATGGCTGTGTTCTCGCTGTGTTGTTACGTGGCAGAAGAGTGGGCAGGCTAGCTCTCTGGGATGTCTTTTATAAGGGCACTAATCCAAATCATGGGTTTAGGGTAGAGCCCTCATGACCTAAATCACCTCCCAAAGGCCCCACCTCCTAATACCAGCATCTTTGAAGTTAGGATTTCAACATACGACTTTGGCAGGGGGACAGAAGCGTTCAGTTTATAGCAAACCCCATAGGTAGCACCACTTTGTCCTTCCCTAATCAATTTGCATCAATGAAACATGAGTTATAAGAGACCTAGGTGACTCCACTACACTGGGATTATTCCCAGTATAAGGTAACATCTCTCCACACTTTCTCATCTACTTCCTATCTGAGTTCTGAAGCTCTCCACTACAAGAAGGAGGCTTTGGTTTGACTTGGTATACTTCTCTGGGAAACATAGGTTTAGCACAAAAGAGTGATGCTCATTCTAGAGCACCTGCAAATGACAATAGTTTTCTTTCGAAGTCACCAGGAATCGTCTGCCTTTGGGTATGTGGCTGTGAGCACTGCCGGGCAAAATGCCATGTGACCTAGATGAGGCATATGCCATCCTTCGAAGCCATTAGGACATTATATAGGAAATATATTAACTAAAATGGAATAAAATTTTCTAAATAACACCTTATGTTTATCCAACAGGTGGTTCATTATAGAGGGCATTATACGGAGGAATTTGGTGGGGAGGAGAGCTGGAGAAATTCTCGAAATTCTGGGTTTCTTTAACAGAATACTCTAGCTATAAACTTATAATTTTAAAAACGTAAGCATTATATTAAAGAAAAGGGAACATAAATTATTTTGTTTAATTAAACTTAAGTCCAAAGGTCTGGATTATGGCAGAATAGGATCAGGGGACCTAAAATGTTGAGCCTCAAAGGTCTTCTTAGAGAACAACTGTATTCCACTATTAGCACTTTTGGTCCTTGTAGCCCAATTTCTGTTTATCCCAAATGTTCTTCCCTTTTCTGCCTCCCTTCACAGTGGACCTTGCCAGGAGCTTTGAAATGCCTGTAAGTGTTAAACACTTACCCATTGAGTGCCCAACCTTAACATTCCCCTAATAAAATGTACTTAGATTAACCGTTTTCATTATCAAAGTTTCCTTATTACCCAACAAACACAGGGGCTTTAAAGAAAACATTAACTAAATTGCAAGTGACACATTTTAAGATCTTTGATGTGACTTCAGAGAATGCACTATAGGAACACAATGCAATGGGAGGGAAACTTGGGAGGGAAGACATTAGCCTTTATAAAATCTGTAAGTATTGCCAAATCAAAATAAAATTTACAGGAAAGCAGGATCATAAATATAATCTAAAATCTTAGAACTTGTGGCTATGATTTTAAATACTAATATAACGCAAAATTTTTACCTGTTTAGATTTTTATTTAATCAGTTCATATTTAGGTATATACTTTTACTGTTCTCCTTTTTAATAATTTACCATTCACAAAGATGATGATGTTAGTCTAACTTTAATGTCATGAGTGCTTTGAGTAGTAATGCTAAGTTTTTGTTGAGTAGTAGTGTGCTTTTTTGATTAGTAGTGATAGGTTTTTGATGAGGAAGCCTGCTAGCAGCATACAAACAAACAAGCAAGTATCAGCCTAGAGAAGCAGAAAAGGCATTTGGGTTTTAAAGTCACAAGGCCTAGGCTTTAGTCTAATACAGCTGATAATATAATTGGCCAAACAGGACATTTTTGGGTGTGTCAAACACTAAACTGGACAGGACATTATGACAAAAGTGTAAAGCAGGACTTTCCGGGGCAAACCAGGATATATGTCATCTCATTTAGTCCTCTCTTTGTCCTTGCCGTGATTAGTATCTCTAGAGGTAAATGAACAGAGTTATGACAAATAGCCAAACTCTTAATCTTATCCCAACAGCACCTCCTACATAATTCCTCATTATCCCAAATGGAAATTAAAAATATATACAGTGATAATTCCAGGCCAAGAAATGCTTTATTTCTAGCTTGGACTTAGCTTCCAACTCCAGTGTAGAATCTTATCCTTGCTGATCTGGACTGTATCTCATGAAGCCATGAAGACTTGTGCCTAGTTACTAGCTGGAAGGCTTAGAACCAAAGCTGGTCCAGAGAGCCTCCTTTTTCGTTATTTCCTGGGTCCAGACCTTTACCATGGCACTCTGCCCTATCATTTGATGGAGGAATTTAAAGCAAGTCCAAGGGAAGGAAAGAGAGTTTCTAAAATCTAGAACTTGGATAGTTTAATTTACCCATCCCAAAACAGCTTAGGCCCAGACAGCTTCTCTCCAGGATCGGTGCCAAACTGAAATTACCAGCTGTGTAGACCAAAGAGAATTTTAATAGAAACTGAATCCCAAGAAGAAAAAAAAAAAAAAAGACTTCTGGCATTGTGGCCCAATAAATTGGTAGGATTGTTGTGACTTTTCAAGTTTACATGTAAAATGGGCCCAGCGCAGTGCCTGGCAAATATAGGTACTAAGTAAAAGTAACTATAATCATGTTTTTTTAATCTGGACTTCACTTGGTCATCCTTTAAATGGTGTCTGACAGAATCCTAGTTCTTGTCTCACTTTACTTAGTTTCCCTGGGAAATTTCATGTGTCCTTTTGGCTTTAATTAATATCTCTATTTTGATGACCTCCATATCTGCCTATTTCCAGAGCTTTCCACCTGATATCTCAGCACATGAAAAGCACCTTATGTCAATAAGTGAGTTCCTTCTCTGCCCCACCACATACCTGTCCTGTGTTCCTAATTCCACTGAATGGCATCCCACCCTCCAGTTTCCCAAGGCCAAGACCTGGGACTCATCTTTCACTCTCAAGTTCCTCCATGGGTACCCACATGTCACATCCTGTCAATGCTGTCCCTGGGGAGTGTCTGAAATATATTCACTTTTCTTCATTTCCACCTGACACCACTATTAACACTTGCATGAATTTCTGAAATAGGTTCCTAGCTCATTTCCCTCACTGAACCCCAATAGTTCATTCTGCTCTTTGCAGCTCTGGTGATCTTTCCAAACCCCACATCTGATCACTTGTTTCTTCCCTTCGTATGGCTCCTTAATGCCTTCTGGACTAAGTCCACACTGCTTAAGGTGGCTTACCAGGTCCTTCATGATTTTGTCTTTGTTTGGCTTTCTACACTCACTGCCCAACTTCCCCTTACGTCCCATGATTCAGTTATACTGAATTTCTTTGGTTCTCTAAAGCACATGTGCTTTCTGTTCTGCAGAGGCTTTTTTGTTCACATGCTGTTCTCTACTTGGGAAACTCCCCCAGCCCTTCACTGCCTCCTTCTACCATCTTTCAGGCCTCTCCTTACACATCACTTCTTTCCAAAAATCTGCCTTGACACTCCAGGTCTCAGTTTCCTAGGTGTACCCTATAACTCCACCCCTTTCATAGCATTTCTCACTCTGGCTGGAGATTTACCTTTTAATTTGTCCATGTCCCCCATTGGAGTGGAAGTTCCTGGAGGTCAGGGATTATATCTTATTAATTGTGGCATTTCCAGTGCCTACAGTAGTCTTGCATACATGGATGGTATTCAATAAATATTGGTTGAATGAATAAGGAGTTCTTTCATTTCATATGTAATAGATCATGGAAACAGCCTTGTGATCGATACACGGCAGGTATTACCATCCTCACTTTAGAATGAGGACTCAGAGCCTTGAGATGTCTGAGGGCCTTGACTGGGACAGCTGGCAGATGCAGGAGCAGAGCTGTATCACCCCTGTGGGCTGTCTCAGGGTTGTCCGTAATCTAAGTACAATGTCTGTTGATTTTGGAATGAAGGCTTTTTGGGTAATTGTTTGCTTTTTCAATTACTTACAAAATAGTTTCCATCCTTACTCATTGATAGTAAGGTTAGTTATTTTAGAAAACAAGCTAAATAGCAGAAATAGTGGCCTTTTAAGTTGAAAATTTACCCTGAAAAATCTACAGAGTAGCAAACAGAGTATCAAAAGGAGTTGACTGTGTCTATTTTTATAACTGCCACTTATGGATTATTCAGTAAAACCGCAATTCACTTTTATGATTTTTTTTCATGTTTCTCTGTCACAAGAGCAAACTCTTGCTCCATAATAACATTCCAGAGTACGGCAATAGCAAAAGTCAACATTTTGAATCCTTTACAAACTCTTAGACCTTTTTTTTTTTAGTTTAATATGTTACAAAACAAAATTTCTTCTTTTTTCACAGCAGTTTGGGAAGTACATACTATTTATTAGCTCATCAGCATGAAGCTGGCAAATTCTTTTTCCTAAAGTTCTTTATATCTACAAACTGTTGATGTTTTTATTTATTTATTTTTAATGCTAGGTTGTAATGAAAATAGTTAGAAAACTTTAGATTCTAGTAATTTTGAAGTCTTCTTAGTTTGGACAGGACTGAGCTAAAGTTTGTACATTTTTTAAAAATTTATTGAAAAATGGTTTCTAATGATAGTATTAACAAGATTATATTGGGGGCTGGACGCGGTGGCTCACACTTGTAATCCTAGCACTTTGGGAGGCCAAGGTGGGTGGATCACCTGAGGTCAGGAGTTCGAGACCAGCCTGGCCAATATGTAGAAATCCCCTCTCCACTAAAATACAAAAATTAGCTGGGCATGGTGGCAGGCACTGTAATCCCAGCTACTCAGGAGGCTGAGGCAGGAGAATTGCTTGACCCTGGGAGGTGGAGGTTGCAGTGAGCCCAGATCGCACCACTGCACTCCAGCCTGGGCAATAGAGCACGATTCTGTCTCAAAAAGAAAGAAAGATTATATTGGGAATATGTATGTGTGTGTGTGTGTGTGTGTGTGTATATACATATTTAAAGGATAAAGGATTCTGCTGCCACAGATCACTAAATCAGATGATCTCTAGCAATTTCCTGTTTGTTTTTTGCCCATAGTGCTTATCTCTTTGAACAGTAATTTTCCACTATTTTTCTCCCCTTTTGGACCATAATTTCCTTTAAGACAGAGCCTCCTGTTATTCATCTTTGAATCTTGGGTCTGTCAGAGTACCTAGAATTTAATAAACTCTCATTAAGAGCCAGTTGAAGAAATATATGACTAAGCAGCCATTTACATCCAAAAGATCCGTAGGAGAATTCTTATCAGCACATGTGATTGGTAACAATAACTTTGTACTTTTCAAAAACAATTACTAATCTATCTTGCTTTCCATTATCTCACCAAAGCCTATTACCATGTCTGGCAGAAAATAGATACTTAATAAATTTCTTAAATGTTTACTGACTTCAATTTTAAGTTTTATTAACTATGTTGACTTTTCGCTAATGAAGATGATTCTAAAAAGCTTTTTACTATACTTCATAGTGAATAAAACAGTGAGATAGGAATATTGCAAAATATCCCCTGTATTGGTCAGTCCTAGTGTCATTCATTTTAAAAATTCTGTTCTCTAAATATTGACAGTTATATATAAATTTATGTAATTATTTACTTCTAATAAAGAATTTCATCTGGGGAAAAACATACTTTGCTCAGCTCTTTGCCGCAAGTGCAAAGTCTAAGACAGTCAAGTAGCTTTCCTAGCGTGGCCTTAGGAACTTAGTGTATGACTGGGGTGAATCTAGAGGGAGCATACACATTCTGACCAAAATCTCCACCTTGTTACTATGGCCATCACTAACTTCACAGTATTGCAGTACTTCCTGCTAACTTACTTCCCAAGGCAACTTGTGAAGGAAAATTTTTACAAAGCTGTTGTCACACGAAGGTAGTGTTTCAGTTACCGAGCCCATGTCCTTGGAGTTGCCCAGGCTCCAATAATACTAATAATTACTGTACATTAGGTGCTTACCATGTGCCATACTCTGTGGGAGCTGCTTTCCACAAATTATCTCTGGTAATCCTTGTAACAACCCTTTGACATCAATATTATTATTTTCTCCATTTTTTTACATATGAGATAAATGAGACTTAAAATAATGCACCTGATATCATCAGCAAATGAGCTGAGGAGGGCAGATTCAAAGCAGATTGTGTTTGACTCTGGAGCTGCAGTCTTTAGCCAGACCTTTTCTTGCTGGCTAATTTGACTGAAAAACAACAACAACAACAAAACCCTCAAATACTGCTGATTGATCTAAAGTACTAACATTTCTATCAGTGTTAGGGAACTTTTAATTTTATAATTTGATTTTGTGAGAAATTTATAGCATCTTGAATACTCACATGCAAAGTGATCTGTCTTAGATAACATTTTACAATGGCAGAGCTTAAGGCAGTGCTCAGTCGTTCATTCATCCTCAAGTTTTGATTCATATATCATTCATCAAAACTCTGTTTTGTTTGGCCACCCACATTCTAGGAGCTCAGTACATATTTGATAAATGAATGAATTGTTGAGGTTGACAGTTACCCAGGACTGGCATTAGGAACACAGGGCTGAAGAGCACGTTTTTACCCTCAAGAAGCTTAGTCTAGCGAGGGAACTTGCACAAATACTGCTATCACTAGGTGCCTGGTTGAATGGCTTAAGAGATGATCAGTGATATTCAGAAGGATATGTCAGGCTTAGCAATGGCATCACTTGAGAGCATCAAGGTGTTTAGGGAACTACAAGATGTTTGGTGCTGCTGGGAATAAGAGTGAAGGGGGCTCCATTTGGATGCCTCATACACCAGGTGAGAGACCTTAGATTTTATTCCACCAGGAAGAGAACTACCATAGGATTTAAAACAGAAATGATATGGTCAAAACTACATCTTAGGAAGATCCCTGGGGTGTTTGTATGGTGGACTTGCAATTTGACTAATTGAGATTTGTAGGATGATGCTTAAGAGATGATGATGACCCAGACGGGGGTCACTGTAATAGAGTTGGTAAGGAGGAGAATGATTTAAAAAGTAATTGGAAGAATTCTAGGGATGGAGATAAACATTTGAAAAGTATTAGCTTATAGGTGGTCATCAATACGCTGAAAATGACTGGGATCTCAGAGGAGAATCTGGAGAGTTGGAAATGACAAAGACTAATATTCAAGGGGGCAGGAAGAGGGAGAGTTGTTCACACACGACAATAGGAAGAAATGGCCATAGAGTGTGTGGTTTCTCTTAAGCCAAGGAATAGATGTTTTAAGAAAGAAAAATTCTTGCGGTGGGAAGCAGTAGAGATGACAGATGCACATTAATTTCTTGAGATTTCTAGATGACTAAATGGACAGATGTTGAATGATAGCTAAAGGAGAACCCAGAAACAAGGGAGGGATTTTGTTTTTGTGTTTTAAAAAAGACTATAGCAGCTTCATAGACTGAAACAATAAAAAAGTTGAAGGCACAAAGACACAGGTCCTCTAACTCCCTGCCCAATGCCCTTTATTCATATTCTCAGGATTTGTATTTCTAAGTTTTATGTTTGAGTCTTTGGGGATACATCAGAGTAGTCCCCCTTGTCTAATAAATGTGTTTACATTTCCTACCATACCAGAAACTCTTCTCAAACTTTAATGAATTTCTACAAGGTGAGATTACTTTAATGAGAAACCAACCAAGGAAAGGAGTATCATCTGCAATATACTTTCAAATGTTTTTTGCTTGTTTGTTTGTTTCCTGTCCAGCTAAAAAAAAAAAAAAAACAAGCCATTGGTCCTAACACAACTTTCATATTCTACCCCAATATCAAAGAGGCTTAAAATCTCCTGGTAATATGATGGACACACAGTTAATTTTTTATGAACAAACACAGTGTTATGGGCCATTTCTGAATTTATCTCTGAAATCATAAGATTCTTTCTGAGCCATTATCTCATTCTATATTACAGTCAAGTGGAGCCCATCTTACCTCCTCATACTAAATTCTAGATTTCTCAAGGGCAGGAGACAATCATCTGTATATCTCTTTGGCCTTCGTACACTCAGGAGTACTTGCCAAAAATAAACATTTAATGCACATTTATTTGAATAATTGGTAAGATCCAATACTTCAATAACTTTGTCATATTTTGATACAATGGGTTTCTATATCTCATTTGCATTTTCAAACTTTACTTTTACTGTCTAGCTTAAAAAAAAAGCCATTGACCCTAATACAGCCCTCATATTCTACCCCAAAATCTAAGAGGCTTTATATCTCCTAGTATTATACCACTATTTTAACTCCAGTGTTTTTTACTTCATAGTTTCATCTATTTGTTACAGTTAGCTTTTATGAATTCAAGAGATGAATAGCAATTTTCCATATGTAATTTTAAAAACCCCACAGTTGATTATTTTATGCTATCTTTTGTCCTCAATCATGACAGAGTAGAAGATGGGAGGTAGCACCAAGGATGATGTCATACCTCCATCCTTTATGCTACATTCTGTCTTCTGTCTACATAAGATGTCACACTAGAGGGCATATCTGCAACATATACATATTATCTTTTCCAGCATGCATTCAGTTGTGTTGGAATAATTTATGTACACCTTTATAAACCCTGAGCCTCACAAGAGCCATGTACCATGTATTGTTTCCTTACTACCTTTTGAGATACCTGGCATGTAATAGGCACTCATTGAAAGTTTCCTAATGAATGAAGTACAAAGATAAAACAAGTTACATACTGATTCTTTTGAGCTGTCAAGGTTGTAAATAGACTTTTGCTCAATCAAATTCAAATGGTGGCAGGTAGTGGGGGTAGAGGGATTGGTATGAAAAACATAAGCTTTCAGAACTCCTGTGTTTATTTTTAGAATGTCAACTGCTTCAGTGTTTTTAACTCTGTGGTATCTGAACTACCTTCTCTAACTGCAGGTTGGGCTCAGATCTGTGATAGAACAGTTTCCTGGGAAGCTTGACTTTGTCCTTGTGGATGGGGGCTGTGTCCTAAGCCATGGCCACAAGCAGTTGATGTGCTTGGCTAGATCTGTTCTCAGTAAGGCGAAGATCTTGCTGCTTGATGAACCCAGTGCTCATTTGGATCCAGTGTGAGTTTCAGAAGTTCTGTTACTTAATAGCACAGTGGGAACAGAATCATTATGCCTGCTTCATGGTGACACATATTTCTATTAGGCTGTCATGTCTGTGAGTGGGGGCCTCCCCCAGGATATGAAATAATTACCCAGTGGAAATGAGCATAAATGCATATTTCCTTGCTAAGAGTCTTGTGTTTTCTTCCGAAGGTAGTTTTTAGTTTCATACAAACTCTTCCCCCTTGTCAACACATGATGAAGCTTTTAAATACATGGGCCTAATCTGATCCTTATGATTTGCCTTTGTATCCCATTTATACCATAAGCGTGTTTATAGCCCCCAAATAAAGAAGTACTGGTGATTCTACATAATGAAAAATGTACTCATTTATTAAAGTTTCTCTGAAATATTTGTCCTGTTTATTTATGGATACTTAGAATCTGCCCCATGGTTGAAAAGCTGATTGTGGCTAACGCTATTATCAACATAATGTGAAAAGAACTTAAAGAAATAAGTAATTTAAAGAGATAAATTAATAGAACAATAGACATATTATCAAGGTAAATACAGATCATTACTGTTCTGTGATATTATGTGTGGTATTTTCTTTCTTTTCTAGAACATACCAAATAATTAGAAGAACTCTAAAACAAGCATTTGCTGATTGCACAGTAATCCTCTGTGAACACAGGATAGAAGCAATGCTGGAATGTCAACAATTTTTGGTGAGTCTTTATAACTTACTTAAGATCTCATTTCCCTTGTAATTCTTGATAACAGTCTCACATGTGATAGTTCCTGCAAATTGCAACAATGTACAAGTTCTTTTCAAAAATATGTGTCATACAGCCATCCAGCTTTACTCAAAATAGCTGCACAAGTTTTTCACTTTGATCTGAGCCATGTGGTGAGGTTGAAATACAGTAAATCTAAAATGGCAGCATATTACTAAGTTACATTTATAAATAGGATATATATACTTTTTGAGCCCTTTATTTGGGGACCAAGTCATACAAAATACTCTACTGTTTAAGATTTTAAAAAAGGTCCTTATGATTCTTTCAATAACTAAATCTCCCATGGATGTGGTCTGGGACAGGCCTAGTTGTCTTACAGTCTGATTTATGGTATTAATGACAAAGTCGAGAGGCACATTTCATTTTTCTAGCCATGATTTGCGTTCAGGTAGTACCTTTCTCAACCACCTTCTCACTGTTCTTAAAAAACTGTCACATGGCCAGGCACAGTGGCTTACGTCTGTAATCCCAACACTTTGGGAGGCTGAGGTGGGAGGATTACTTGAGGCCAGGAATTCAAGACCAGCCCAGGCAACATAGTGAGGCCCCATCTGTCTTTATTAAAACAAAACAAAACTGTCATAGATTCTTTCAAGTGATGTTTACAAATTCCCTATGGTTTAGTCACAAGGAAGTTCTGAGGATGATGTATCACATCATTTCTGTTCAGGCTTTTGAGCCTCCTGGAGGTAAATGGTTTCCTTGCTGAAGGCTTGTTATTACCATGATTATCACTAAGCTTGAAGTAACAAATTAGGGGGGGCAACTCACAACCTCTTGCCCTGCCATGGACAAGTTCAAGAATCTAAGTAAAGTCCTCTATTGTCTGATCTTGGATTTGCTCAACCTGAACAAGCCAAGGAGATGTATTAAACTCAGGCACATCCTGACCGATTTGGAATTCTTAAGCTTCAGATCACTGTGGAAGAGGCTCAACTCTTTATGGTGCTGTAGACTTACACTTATTTTCTAGGTAATTTATAGGGACCTAACATTTTGTTTTCAAAGCACCTTCAGTTCCATTAAACCTCCCTGAAGAATCTTCCAGCTGCTGAGTAGAAAATCACAGCTAATTTCACAGATGGTAGAACCTCCTTAGAGCAAAAGGACACAGCAGTTAAATGTGATATACCTGATTGTTCAAAATGCAAGGCTCTGGACATTGCATTCTTTGACTTTTATTTTCCTTTGAGCCTGTGCCAGTTTCTGTCCCTGCTCTGGTCTGACTTGCCTTCTGTCCCAGATCTCACTAACAGCCATTTCCCTAGGTCATAGAAGAGAATAAAGTGCGGCAGTACGATTCCATCCAGAAACTGCTGAACGAGAGGAGCCTCTTCCGGCAAGCCATCAGCCCCTCCGACAGGGTGAAGCTCTTTCCCCACCGGAACTCAAGCAAGAGCAAATCTCAGCCCCAAATTGCTGCTCTGAAAGAGGAGACAGAAGAAGAGGTGCAAGATACAAGGCTTTAGAGAGCAGCGTAAATGTTGACATGGGACATTTGCTCATGGAATTGGAGCTCGTGGGACAGTCACCTCATGGAATTGGAGCTCGTGGAACAGTCACCTCTGCCTCAGAAAACAAGGATGAATTACGTTTTTTTTTTTTTAAAGAAACATTTGGTAAGGGGAATTGAGGACACTGATATGGGTCTGGATAAATGGCTTCCTGGCAATAGTCAAATTGTGTGAAAGGTACTTCAAATCCTTGAAGATTTACCACTTGTGTTTTGCAAGCCAGATTTTCCTGAAAACCCTTGCCATGTGCTAGTAATTGGAAAGGCAGCTATAAATGTCAATCAGCCTAGTTGATCAGCTTATTGTCTAGTAAAACTCGTTAATTTGTAGTGTTGGAGAAGAACTGAAATCATACTTCTTAGGGTTATGATTAAGTAATGATAACTGGAAACTTCAGCGGTTTATATAAGCTTGTATTCCTTCTTCTCTCCTCTCCCCATGATGTTTAGAAACACAACTGTATTGTTTGCTAAGCATTCCAACTATCTCATTTCCAAGCAAGTATTAGAATACTGCAGGAACCACAAGACTGCACATCAAAATATGCCCCATTCAACATCTAGTGAGCATTCAGGAAAAAGAACTTCCAGATCCTGGAAATCAGGGTTAGTATTGTCCAGGTCTACCAAAAATCTCAGTATTTCAGATAATCACAATACATCCCTTGCCTGGGAAAAGGGCTGTTATAGTCTTACACGGGGGACAGGATGGTTCCCTTGATGAAGTTGATATACCTTTTCCCAAACTCCAGAAAGTGACAAGCTCACAGACCTCTGAACTAGAGGTTGGCTGGAAAAGTATGTTAGTGCAAATTGTCACAGGAAAGCCCTTCTTTCCACAGAAGCTCCAGGTAGAGGGTGTGTAAGTAGATAGGCTATGGGCACTGTGGGTAGACACACATGAAGTCCAAGCATTTAGATGTATAGGGTGATGGTGGTATGTTTTCAGGCTAGTTGTATGTACTTCATGCTGTCTACACTATGAGAGACACGCTGAAGAAGCACCAATCATGAATTAGTTTTATATGCTTCTGTTTTATAATTTTGTGAAGCAAAATTTTTTCTCTAGGAAATATTTATTTTAATAATGTTTCAAACATATATAACAATGCTGTATTTTAAAAGAATGATTATGAATTACATTTGTATAAAATAATTTTTACATTTGAAATGACTTTTTATGGCACTAGCTATTTTTATGAAATATTATGTTAAAACTGGGACAGGGGAGAACCTAGGGTGATATTAACCAGGGGCCATGAATCACCTTTAGGTCTGGAGGGAAGCCTTGGGGCTGATGCAGTTGTTGCCCACAGCTGTATGATTCGCAGCCAGCATACAGGTTCCCTCTTAGATACAGTTCTGAGGAAGATGGCACCACCAGTCTGACTATTTCCATCACGGGTACACTGCCTTCCCAACTCCAAACTGACTCTTAAGAAGATTGCATTATATTTATTACTGTAAGAAAATATCACTTGTCAATAAAATCCATACATTTGTGTGAAACTTCATTGTTTTCAGATGCGTTCACTTGTCATGTTTCATCAGTCTCTTACTCCAATTTCTAAGCTTCATGGAACATGAAACGTGAATCTGTCTTTTAGATATAGCCTCTTTTGAGAATCTCACATGAATTAGAACACACATTTTTAGTTATCTTTTTAAACTATAGTAAAATATACATGACATAAAATTTTCCATTTTAACCATTTTAAAGTTCAGTTCAGTGTCATTATGTACATTCACATGGTTGTGCAAATATCACCATCATCCTTCCACAGAACTTTTTTTTTTTTTTGCAAAACTGAAACTCTTTACCCCTTAGTCAATAATCCTCCATTTATCTTTCCTCTAATGCCTGGCAACCACCATTTTACTTTCTGTCTCTGCTTTTGACTACTAGAAGGACCTCATAGGAGTGGGATCATACAGTATTTGTACTTTTGTGCTTATTTCATCTAGCATAATGTCTTCAAGCCTCATCCATGTTGCAACATGGGTCAATTTTCTTTCTTCTTAAGGTTGAATAATATTCATTATAGAATAGTCCCCCCTTATCCTTGCGGAATATGTTCCAAGACCCTCAATGGATGCCTGAAATCACTGATAGCACTGAACCTGATTACTGTGTTTATTCCTATACATACATACATATGATAATGTTTAATTTATAAATTAAGCACAGTAATAGATGATTAACAACAATAATCATAAAATAGAACAATTATAACAATATATTATGACATGAGCGATACAAATGTGGTCTCTCTCTTTTTCAAAATATCTTATTATACTGTGCCACAGGTAACTGAAACCACAGAAAGCAAAACCTTGGATAGGGGGACCACTCTATAAATATGTACCACATTTTTCCTCACCTATTCACCCATCACTGGCTACTTGGTTTGCTTCCACCTTTTGGATATAGTGAATAATGCTTCTGTAAACTTGGGTGTACAAATGTTTCTTCATGTCCCTGCTTTCATTACTTAGGATATGTTTGGAGTTATTTTTATTTTTAAATGGAGGCTTATAGAACACAAAATATTTATATTCTGCAAGTGTCCATCTATTTCTTTTAAAGCTTATTCAAAAAGTGGTAGCTATCTCACAGCTCTTGATAAGTTAAAAATCTTCATCAAGGAAAATACTGTGTTGGCACCTGCACGGATTTTCTTTGTCCAAATCCCTCTTTTTAATTGATGAGACTTCTTTAGTTCCTTTTTTCTTCCTTGTTGAGCTTCTTCATGAAATGTGCAGTTGCTAGCATGTGGTGGACGGACTGCAGATCCCTACTGAATGCCAGGCCCTCCGGCCCTGTGTTCTCTTTCTTGGAGAGTTTTGTTTTCACATGTAACCCCAAGAGGGCAGCCTCAGAGTGTGTTCTAGTCTAGTTCTTTTTTTAAAATTACTAAACTTTATTTTTTTAGGGCAGTTTTAGGTTCCCATCAAAATTGAACAAAAAGTATGGAGAGTTCACATATAACTCCTGCATGCATGTTCACATATAACTCCTCCATACGCGATAGCCTCCCCCACTCAACATCCCACACTAAAGTGGTACATTTGTTACAACTGTGAAAGAAAATAGAATTTCAAGACCCCAAGCTCACTATGCCAAAGGGAAAGTTAAGCTTCAGATCTGAATTACTCAATATTGCCTTCCTTTTGTTCTCTAACACAATCCTGTGTGATAGCCTCATCCATAAACCAGGTTCCCACAATGATAGAAGGCCACATATCTCCCCAAATGGCCTCCCTCACAATTGTTCCCAAGGAAAATCCTTGTGAGCCCCTATCTTTTAGGATACATATTCCTCCTATAAAATAGCCCTAAAACTGAGTTATGTTGAATTTCACCCTGACGATGTCAATTACCAGCTTGTCTTCATAGGCACAGGACAAGTGCAAGACCAGAAATCATCCCGCTGTCTACCCTGCAATGAACACATATTTGACTTTTCCTCTACTCCCTCTTTTTACCTGTAAAATTTGGATTTACTGAACACTAACCAAAGCTTCACCTGAATAGAACAATTTGCCTCACTGCCTACCCTCTCTCCTCTTTTCCTTCTCTGTGTTTGCACTTTACTCTTTAAATATTAAAGTTCCCAAACCCTCTTTGGAAAAGCACAGGTCACAGATGCTCCTCTGGCTTGTGTTCTTCCTGGGTGCATCTGCAAACTTTGGCTAAACAAATCTCTATCAATTGAGACACCTGCCTCAGTCACTTTTTCCTTAACACAACCAATGAACCTACATTGACACATTATTATTGCCCAAACACAATCGTTTATATTAGGGTTAATTATTGGTATTTTACATTTCATGGGTTTGGACAAATGTGTAATGACATGTTAACTGCCATTACAGTATCTTACAGGGTAGTTTCACTGCCCGAAAAATACTTCGTGCTCTGCGTATTCATTCCCCTTTCTCCCCTAACTTTTGGCAACCACTGAACTTTTTTTATTGTCTCCATAGTTTTTGCCTTTACCAAAATGTCATCTACTTAGAATTAGGCAGTACATGGCCTTTTCAGATTGGCTTCTTTCACTTAGTAATATGCCTTGAAGTTTCCTCTGTATCTTTTCATGGCTTGATAGCTCATTTCTTTTTAATGCTGAATTATATTCTATTGTCAGATGTACCACAGTTTATTCATTGACCTACTAAAGGACATCTTGGTTGCTTCAACATTTTGGCAATTTTCAATAAAGCTGCTAAAACATCTGTGTGGGGTTTTTTATGTAAATATAAGTTTTAACTTCTTTGGGTAAGTACCAAGGAGTTCAATTGTTGAATCATATAGTAAAAGATGTTTAGTTTTGTTAGGAAACTGCCAAGCTGTCTTCAAAGTGGCTGCACCATTTTGCAGTCCCACCAGTAATGAATGGGAGTTCTGGTTGCTCTTTATTGTTGCCAGCATTTGGTGGTGTCATTGTTTTAGAATGTAGCCATTCTAATAGTTTTGTAGTGGTATCTCCTTGTTACTGCAATTTGCATTTCCCTGATGACATGACGTGGAGTATGTTTTCATATGCTTATTTGCCAGCTGTATATCTTCTTTGGCAAGGCATCTGTTAAGGTCTTTGGCTCATGTTTTGATAAGGTTGTGTCTTATTGTTGAGTTCCTTTATTGGATTTCTTTTGTTAGCATGGTATAAATTTATCCATCCCTTTATTAATCTACTTGGGGCTTTAAATTTAACTAGGTTTCTTACAGACATCATATAAGTCTTGCTTTTTGATTCACTCTTACAATCTTTGTTTTTTAGCCCTTGACATTTAAAATGATTATTGATATAATTGGATTAATATCTACCATATTTATTCCTGTTTTCTGTGTGTTTCCTTTGTTCTTTATTCCTATTTTTACTTTCCCCATTTTTTTGCCTTTTTAACTTTTATTGAGCATTTTACAGGATTCTATTTTCTCACCTTCTTAACATGGCAATTCTTCTGTTTTTAGCCTTTTTTAGCAGTTGCCCTACAGTTTGCAATAAACATTTACAAGTGATCCATGTGCCTTTAAATAACAATATTCCACTTCATATTAGTGCAAGTACCTTAAATTACACATTTCTAGCTTCTGTCCCTTTTACCATTGCTGGTATTCATTTCATTATATATTAACTTATATATATCCTGACACTTGACTTTTCCTCATATCAGATTTTCTTTCCTCTTTCCCATTTAGAAACATAAAATAAACTATTTTAGCCACAGACTTTCTATTTTTATTTGTTTTCTGTATTGAAGTCTTGATTTTGGGGCTTTACATGTCCCTGTCTATGCCCACTCCCATCTGACACACACTTTCTTAATTTATTTCCTAGTTGTTTCACTTTGTTCATCTTCATTATGAGGAAAAAAAGCCAAAACTTGAAATGAATATGCTTCCTTCCAGTAACCAGGGACCTTCCATGGTTGGGAAATTGTTACCTATTCGAGTGAAAGACTAATAAAACCCCCAAAGTAAATATTTTAGTACTTCACTAAAGAAAGAACCTCAAATACTATGTGGAAGACAATTTAAAGTGAGGTTTAAAGAGCTCAATATAAAAACCTGTTTGACCTGTTAAAACAGGTGTGGACAATCACAATTCCCTAATTAAAAATACAGTGGAAAAACCTACAAATGCAAGACAAATACATTGGAGCATGAGAACTCCAAATTGTTAGGTTAGGAATTAGAAGCTGTTCCCAGTGAGTAGAGCTAAGAGACCCAAGTCATTGTCAGTTGACAGGAGACCAAAATCATTGTCATCTGACAGGGAGCAGGGACTCAATACCTGTGTACTTTCTCAGGGAAGGGAGAGGTCTTGGCAAAATTTTGGGTTTATCCTTAATTCCATACAGTGGGAATACTCAATTGCTCTTTAATAACTCAGTATTGATAGCGACAGGGGGCAGAGAAATTCTAGGCAGAAAAGGGTGGGTCCCTAGCGAAACCCCACCCTCAATCCGAAAAACCTGAAACTGCAGCCGGAAGTGAGAACTTCTATCCTTGTTTTCCCACTCGAATGTTGCCTTTTTCTAAACTACCTGTGGCCTGCCCCACCCCATCCTTTGCCTATAAAAACCCCAGACTCAGTTGGTAGATGGGACTATAACTGGACATTGGAGAGAAGTGGCTTGAATTCAGAGCCACAGCTTGACAGCATACTTTGGAGAAGAATCTGACAGGAGAAGGCAAGACTTCAGGGGAAGATTACCTGTCTGCCCTGTCCCCTGTTCAGCTCTATTTCCCACTGAAAGCCACTTTCATCAGCAATAAAATCCCTCATTTACCATCCTGCAATTCGTTCATGTGACCTCATTTTTTCTGGACGCCAGACAAGAGCTTGGAGGCCACGAGTATGGACACAAAAGGCTGTCACACTGGCTCTTTGCCCTTGCTGGTGGAGGGCAGCCGCCTCACAGGAAAAGGCAAAGAGCTCACTAAGCTGTTAACACTTAAGCCATCCGCAGACGGCAGAGCTAAAAGAGCACTGCAACACACCCTCTGGGCCTTCAGGCTCTCAGGCACTCCTAGCTGGATGCTGCCGTGGGAGCCCGCACAGAGTTTGCTGCTGCGGGCACCTGAAAGCGGTTGGCTGGTTCCTGCACTCGCTTGTTCTGGTTCCTGCACTCATTCATTCGCACACTCCCTCCCACAAGGGGTAGACGGGGCGGGATGGGTAAATGGGGCACCCCTGTCTCAAGTCCCATGAAGGCGTCAGGGAAATATCCTGCTTCAGTTTCTCTAGTTGTAAAATGGTTAAGTACATTGTGAAAGGTGGTCAACAACTTTTAAGTGAATATGCTAATGCTGGCCTTAATTCTAAAAAGTTACTTGGATCAAAAGTTATGATTCAGTTCCAATACATCTTCTATTCATTGAAGTACAGAATCTGTACACAAAGTACAATTGTATCTTCAAAAACTGCCACCTCGTGGAGATGTGGTTTTATTAAGACAGCCAATTTCCCAAAAGAACACATGCCAACAACAGAAATGTGTACAGAGCCTCACATCCTAATATAAGTGAATCTCAAAGACATTTTATCTTTAAGCCATTTTGAAAAGTAGAAATTAAGCCTGAATAGTTTTGGGGTACAAATTGCTCTTTAACTGTGTTCTTTCCCATTCACCTTTGTCACCGATGGAATAATAGAAGGAGCAATCTTTATCAGCAATGGCAGATGTGCTGATAAATGAAACCAAAACTGAATTGACAAATATTGACACAAATACTTAGAAATTTAAAAATCTACCTTGCAATTAATCCTTATGAAATTTAAGTCATAATTTACTAAAAATTATAATACAAAGAAATAAACTTTCTCTGTTTTATTAAGAGAAAGGATCAATACATTTGGCCACAAATTGATTGGCCATAATTTTTGTTGATGTTCTATAAGCTGATTAAAAATAAGACTATTTTAAATATAATTATCTCTCTTCTCCTTTGCCTTTTCATTGGCAGGCATGGGCTTATTCATATTCTAAAAGAGAAGTGTGAGCAAATTTGTCATCATAGGCAATCCTCTTGTAAGGAAAAATTATGATTTGATTTTTATTTTCTCCTATCTCCCAATTGGGTCAGATATTCCAGTGTCCTTGGGGAGCCAAACCAGGAGCCAGTGTGTCCTTACACAAACACAGCTTCCTTCCTGCTTGGAGCTCACACCATGCATTTGCATTTGAACCAAGCAAGGTTGACAGGCTACTGAGCCACAGAAGCTAAACATTCCAAGTGAGCCTGAGACGACCATTACATTCTTTTACATTTTCTGGTCGACTAAAACTTTAACTGTTTACATTTCAAATAGATACAAAAATAGACCTAGAGTATAATAAACTTCACACCCCTGTCACTGAACTTCAGTAGTTATCAGCTCACAGTCAATCTTATTTCATCTATGCTCCCTCATACTTCCCTGCTATATTATTTTGTGCAAATCCTAACAGCATATAACTTTAGCTCTATGTGTCTCTAAAAGACATGGCTTTCTTTATCATTCTTTTTCTTTTGAAACTGATCCATATTACCATTACCATAACTAGAAAAACAGTCATCTTTAATATCCTCAAATATTCACTCCATGTATAAATGTCATTGTCAATTTTTTCCCAAATATAGGTAGCCCTCATGTTGCACATTAATATGGCACTATGAAAATCACCATGCAAGATAATTTAAATAATTAATGGGGGAAAAATTGTTCCATGACGTTTAAAAATATTAAAAATTTAAAACTCTCTTACTGTTGGTTATAAACAATAGTGACACAAAAATAGTGAAACATTTAGTAAGTAATTTAAAACATTAGAAACATTGAGAATTAAAATGTTGCTTTTAAAGTACTTATCAAGAGTAGTTTGAGCAATACTTGGTTTCTTTTGGTTATGTAACTTGCAATATGAAGAAAGCATCTTTTCTATGCCTGGGCAAGTTGTCATACTCCTTTCTAATTTAGGACCAGTTTCTAACATTGTATCCTTCGTGACTTCAGTGTTGTAAAATATCTCCAAGAGTTTGTTTAAGGTAATGATTTTTGCTGATGTCACCTCCTCTGGGGCATCTGGCAGGCATTCTTGCTAGGTCACCCCATAGCAGAGGGTGGAAGGGCCCAGAGATAGCAAGAGAGAAAGGGGGGAACCTTTTAGAGGTGATTAGGCTATGAGGGCTCTGCTTTCATGAATGGATTAATGCCATTATGGCAGTGAGTTCATTATAAAAGGACAAGTTTGTCCCCCTTCTCTCTCTTTCTTGCTCTCTTTTGGCCCTTTTGCCTTCTGCCATGGGATGACACAGCACAAAAACCCTCACCAGATGCTGGCCCCTTGATATTGGACTTCCCGGCCTCCAGAACTGTAAGCCAACAAATGTGTGTTCTTTATAAATTACCCCAGCTGTGGCATTCTGTTATAGCAGTACAAAATAGATCAAGACAAAGGGGGATTGCAGGCGGGAAGGGAGCCCCTGACCTCTTAGTTTCACTCATCTGGAATTTAGCCACTACAACACAGAGCTGGGGCTTGAGGGGATAAGAAATGCTATTGACCTGCACTTCCCAGGATGACAGTACAGTTCCAGGCTGTAAACTCAAGGGAGAGGGAATGCCATCATCTTGGCCACATCAGCCTGGAGTAGAGCTTCTATCACACCAAGTTGGGGGAGGGAAGAGGGAGCAGCTTGTGGCTGAAGTGCCATAAACTTTTATTCTTACTAAGATTAGTATATTTTCCAGAATAAATGCCGCTGCTTTTGCTGTATGTGCTTAGGGCAATTTTCAGAGACTTTAAATGATTGATAATTGTTACCAATAATGGTTATTTTGATGGGTAGTTGGTCCACAGAGCTCCTCACCTCGCTGTTCTAGAAATTGTCTTTTAGCTTAGTATTAATTCCTGAATTTTTCAGTTTTTCTGATCTTTTATCCCCAGGATGATTCTTTGAAACAAGCCTTATTTAAATTATTGACTGAAACTTTTATGTATAATTCTCATTTTGTTCTTCACACAATCTCTGTGAAGGAGGTTCTAAGAACTAAGAGGCTTAGGGTAAGGATCTTCCCAGAAATTACACAGCACTCCCAGATTTGGAAACTTTAGAAAGTTTATATACTTATTGGAAAACTTAGCTCATTTTTAATCAGAGGGAAGTCATTTTACAGTGCCCCACACAGGGAGTCAGATAACTACTTCCTAGTTACGTTTTCCTCTCTATAGAGAGTCAAACAGCCCTGCTGTGCTTTCCCATGGGATCTGAAACTGCAGAAATCTACTGAGAAAAACAGAATGCTCACAGCAGGATAAAGCTCATGTTTTCTAGCACTACTAAGATTCAGGCTTATGCCTCTGTGTTTGATTTTTTAATAGTCTTGCTAATGTCAAAGTGATTCTATCTCACACACCCCAAAGTCTGTAAAGGTGTAATAACAAGGGGTGAGATTGTCTTAAATCTGCAGTTTCTTGATCTGTTTAGTGGGCTACCATAGGTTACTGCAGGACCTCTCAAGGTTTCTAGTATGCAAAGGTGCATTTTGACTCTGTAAGAGTGTAATATCATATGTAATGTTTCTCAATTGATTTGTCTGCATAACCTTATTTTCTTGTGCCATTTATATCCTCTGTTTTGGGGAAGGTTGGCCTAGAACATTTATTCTAAAAGGAAAGGGCATGGGAAATTCTTACCATTGGCAGTGTAGGGGAGGAAAAATTGCATACTTCTTACCCATTTAGTTTATTTTGCTAGTTTACAAACTAAATTGAGACAAGACAGATTAATAGGAGAAAATCAACTTTAATTATGTGTGTATACAGGAAGTCCCACAAAAATGTAAGACTCAAGGAAGCAGCCAGATGATTGAGACCTATATATTATCCTGAGCTGCAGAAAGGGATAAGGGCTTGGGGCTTTTGGGGGGTTATGGAGGCAAATTTTGGGAAGGCGAGGAGAGGAAATGTATGATCAATAAAGGTTGCCTTGTTGTGCAGATAAAAGTATCTCAGGTAATAAAGATGTTTCCAAAGACTAGCTCTCTTCATGATACAGACATTTTACTCATGATCATTTCCTTTATAGATACAAATTTCCTTTACAAAAGGGGGAATTTATATTTTATTTTATGTAGTGGAGAAGTCAGTAAAGAGCTTTTCCTGTATTGGCTGGTTCTCAGTTTCTTTTAGCTCAAAATGATCAATATGCCGAAGTGGCATATTCTGAAATGACATGTTCTGAATCCTTTCAGCTGGAATATATTTGTTTATCAACAGTGTTTCCATCTGTCAGCCCTTAGGGTCTGCTTATGGAAAGTATAAGCACCTGGATGACCATGATGAAAATCTGGAGATTTTGAGAAGACACTGGTGCAAGGCTCCATCCAAAATCAATTAAAGAAGAATCTTGGAAGGTGGGGTTAGGTCACTGATAGCTTGAAAGGCTTCCCAGATGATTCTAATATGCAGCCAGTTGAAAAGCATGGATTTTTTTATTGGGCTTTTCAGGCTGGCTGAAAGAACTGCGATGCTCAGGAAACCAGGGGGCCTGGCAGGAGTTTGACCGGGGAGACTGAAGCCTGTCAACAGGGACAAGGACGGTAGGCTGGTGCCTGGCACCTGAGGGTACTTCAGAGGTTCTCATTAAAAAAGAGGAGGAGACATCAAGCGAGAATTCTTAACCAGACATTCAACAAATTGAGGGTCGTCTATGTGTTCTAGGTGCTAAGAACTCGGCAGCAAACAAGGCAAAGTTCTCAGTGTCCTGGAGCTTACATTCTAGTGGATGGGGACAAAAGTAAGTAAATGTTAAAAATATATAGCAGATGGTAACTAAAGAGAAAAAGCAGAGAATTAGGTTATTTGCTGTAACATCATCAAAAAGTCATTAGTATGGTGGCAATGGAGCAGAAACACGAAGGAAGTGAGGAAGTCAGCTGTGTGGGTGTCTTGAACAGTGTTTGAAGCAAAGGGAAGAGCAAAGGTAAAGGCAGAATCGTGGTTGGGATGTTAGAGGAGCAGCAAGGAAGTGCTGTGAATCTTGGGGAAAAAGAGGGTTAGATGATATGGGCCTCTGTAAGAGCCCTGGCTTTTACTTTAAGTCATTAGGGAAAACTCTGGAGTTTTGAGTGAAGAGTGATGTGAGTGGAGGCACATTATAGCAGGGTGACTCTGATGCTGTATTGACACCAGACTGAAAGGTATGGAGCATGGAAGCAGGGAGACCAGTTAGGAGTCTATTGTAATAGTCCCGGTGAGAGACCACAGCGGTTTGGATTAAGATGGCAACTAAGGTATATCTGAGAGGTGGTCAGATTCTGCATTTATCTTGGGAACAGAAGCATCCAGATTTGCTGATGAATTGTATATAGTGAAGGAAAGAAGGAGAGGACCCAAGGATGATGTGAAAGATTTCAGTCTGAGGAGTTTTAAGGATGAGACTGGGAAGAATGAAGGAGAAGTTGGTGGGATGGGAAGGATTTAGGGCATTTTAGACATTGTTAAGTTTGAGACATCTTGGTGGAATGACAAGCAAGCAGTTGAATCTGAAGTTCAGGAAAAAGATTCAGAGTGGAGACAGAATTATAAAATTAATCAAAATGGAAATTGTATTTAACACAATGAGTGTGAACTAGATTCTTGTTACTTGCACCATCAACATCACCTGGGAGCTTGTTAGAACTGAAGACTCTCAGACCCTACCTCGGAACTGCTGAGTCAGTATCAGGATATTGTCATGATCCCAGGTGATCTGTAGGTACTTTAGAGTTTGAGGATTCCTAGATTAGATTACCTAAGGTATGAATGAATGTAGAAGAGAAAGACTGAGAACCTGAGACAATCTATCTTTGGAAGCCTTGGAAAAGAGATGGAGACTGAGATGATATAGGGAAGGGGAATTTAGAGAGAATAGTGTTCAAATCTAAGTTAAGAATGTGTTTCAAGAAAGAGGGAGTTAAATGCGTAGGTCAATTAAGATGAGGAATGCTAATTTACCACTGTATATAGCAGTATGAATGTCATTAGTTACTTCTATAAGAGCATTTTAATAGGATTCAAGATATTGGGAAGAGAAATATTAGAGACTCAGGATAGACCTTCATGAGTTTTTTCTAAAGGAAAGGAGAGAAAGGGGAGGTAAGTAGATGGGAAACTCAAGGCAGGTAAAGGTTCTGGGCACGGTGGCTCATGTCTATAATCCTAGCACTTTGGGAGGCTTGGGAGAATTGCTAGAACCCAGGAGTTTGAGACCCCATTTCTACAAACTTTAAAAAAATTAGCCAGGCATGATGGCATGTGCCTGTGGTCCCAGCTACTCAGGAGGCTGAGGTGGGAGGATTGCTTAAGTCCAGGTGGTTGAGGTTGCAGCAAGCTCTGATCACGACACTGCACTCCAGCCTGGGCAATGGAGTGAGACCCCATCTCAAAACACAAAAAAGGTGAGAGAAATAACATCCTGCTGGTATGGTGGATATATAGATAACACATTAAGGGGTGGGGCATTTGGCGGAGCTGGGGGTATGTGGAGGCCAAAGCAACTCTGTCTTGGAGGCTAATTCACCATTTTGACTTCTGATTAACCCCTTTTCTGGGAATGCCTCTAAGATTTCTATTTTATCTACTGTTCCTTGTATAAGAGCATGTACTTACCATAAATCCTGCCCTTAATCAATTGTTCTATACATCCCTTCTGAAGCACATATATACCCTTTCCCTGTGGTGTATAAGCCCAGGGTATGGAAAGTAAGGGTGTGGAGATCCAGCATCTTGTCTCACTGCCACTGAGATACAGACATGGCTTCTGTTTTTAAGTCTCTATTAAAAGTTTCTTTCCAAGAAAATGGATACATCAGCCTCTTCCTTCAGCTTCAGCTTCTAAGTTTGGGTATATCCACCCACAGCAGAACAGGGGAGAATTGAGAGTTGTTCCAGGATACCCTGAATAGTTGAGAGGGAAGGAACCCTTGGAACAAGAGAAGAGACCACCTTTAGTGAGGAGGACGGAAAGTCATTCCTAGAAGTAGGAGAAAAGGTAGCTTGGTAGATGTGGGGATAGAAAATTGTAAGTTTTCATTCAATTGACTCAGCTGTTATCAATGTAAAGGGAAGAATGTCATTAATAATGAGGATGGGAAAGAAGATACTGGGAATTTAAGGGAAATAACATATGAACTGTCACTTAAGACAGTTTTCCCCAACATTTTAAAGTCATGGCACACATAAAAAATGAAAATATTTGAGTGGCAACTAGGACGGGATTTGGAGCCCTGGCCAACTTTACTGGGGCAGGAGGCAAACGGCTCAGGGGTTCTGATTGCCATTTGCCCAGATGGCTAAAGAAAGTAATATCTTCTGGCATCCTGATTCTGTTTGACATATGAATTGGGGAGCTCTGAAAAAAGAGATGGGAATGAATAAAGCAGACACAGGCAGAAAGGTAGTCAGGTAGCAGGAAATACCTTATGTGAAGTGAAATTCATGAATTTGAAGAGGAGCTGGTGAGGATGGTCATATTTTTTAACCACTTCAGTTACACAGGTATAGTAATGCAATAGGGGGAGAACTGGATTTAACTAACTTTGGGGTTATGCCTAGCAAGTATGACAGAAAGAGAGGGGATGAGGGAGTTGAGGAGAGATGCCAAGTGTAGACTAATTATGATCATGTAATATAAACTAGGTGAGAAGAGGAGAAATTGGGACATGCAATAGGAGGGGAATATTGAAAAGGTAGTTTGGATTCTGAATTTTGTGGGGTTTCACTGTTTTTGGAGATACGAGAGGGAAGGAGATGACTGGAGAATAGAATGCTTGCAATTGATCATGGATGAGATGCAGGTGACAGTAATGACAAAGTCAGGGTGTTATATGGGAGTGGGAAGCGGAGGCACCGTGGAGGAGAAGAGGCTGTTGGACTGAGAGGTCATGGTATTGGAGGAATTATTTACATTTATATTAAAATCTCTAAAAATGATGACGGGAGGGTGACAGTGAACCTGGAGGTAAAATTCAACAATTCACTTGCTTCACTGAACAAATGAATCAAATTTAGTAGCAAATTTTGTAGCATAACCCCAACAAATTGACATGACTATGCAAAGAAGGGCCAGTGTAGTCTGGTGGTAGAGTCTGAGGTCAGAACTTCAGAAAGGGGCATTTGTCGGGGAGGGAGATACAATGTGTGGAAGTGACAATAAGGAGCAAGGAGGCCGTCATCCTCTACCTCCATGTCTGGTTATCAAAGATGTTGGGGGAGGAAAGCTGGCTGCTTGAGAAGGCCTCTGGAAAAACTGTGTCCCCCAAAGGGAGCCAGGTTTTCATTAGGACCATGTGGTGAAAGAACTGTTTAAAGATGCAGGAAGTTTTGCTGAGAAGGTTGTGACTCTGGAGGGCACAAGGAGATAGTTTGGGGAAATTGAGAAGGTTTGAGAGATGAGAGCCCGTTGTGGGATGTGTGAGGTGCTAAGGAGATGAGAGCTCAAGTGCCAAGGTCTGGCTTGAAGAGGCAGGCTTCTTGTTACGAAAACTGCTGCTTTATGGATACTGGAGAGCAAACAACTCCAGAAAGCTTCAGTGTTTTCTACCCAAGCAACTACAGGTTATCTAACGTCACTTTTCAGAGATCGTATTTCTTCTGAAGACAGAAAATAATTTCCCCATAATCCAGCTGAGAAAATTGCTTGGCCTTCCCTTAACCCTTTCTTGAAACTTTCCATAAAATTATTGATTCCAGAAATGAGAAATGAAAGAGAATCTTGTTTTTGTTTGTATGTTTTGTTTTGTTTTGAGATGGAGTCTAGCTCTGTTGCCCAGGCTGTAGTGCAGTGGTGTGATCTCAGCTCACTGCAACCTCCGCCTCCTGGGTTCAAGCAATTCTCCTGTCTCAGCCTCCTGAGTAGCTGGGATTACAGGTGCACACCATCATGCCAAGCTAATTTTGTGTTTTTAGTAGAGACAGGGTTTTGCCATGTTGACCAGGCTGGTCTTGAACTCCTGACCTCGTGATCCACCTGCCTTGGCCTCCCAAAGTGCTGGGTTTACAAGCGTGAGCCACGGTGCCTGGCCAAGAATCTTGTCTTAATCCTCTGTCTTAAGACAATTTATCCTGGAAAAATGATTATCCATTTTCTTCAAGGCTCTCTCCATAAAACCTCTTTATGGAATCTCCTTTTGATTTGAACAAATCATAAACAATCCTCATTCCCTCTTAATGTTACATACCATGGATGTGAGACTGGGTGTATACTGGTGTATATGTGGGGGAACGGTGGTGTCCTGAATGCCCTTTAGACCTGATCTTTATGAATCACCATGATATTTCTGTTTCTTACGACCTGTGTGATTTTTGGTTGTTACTTATCTTGACGAATATTCTTTTCGTAAACATTGTGCACTGAAGGACACCTAGAAAACTCCAGGAGTCTGTCTAGGTTCTAACTGAGATGTAATTTTCTACCTTCATAGCCTTTTATTGGGCAATGTTTGTTGACACTTCTTTTTCAAGTTACTGGATTACTCATTTCAGAGTTCAGTTACCCAGAAACCACCTACTTCTATGCCTACAATAAGAAGCAAACAAGAGGTTTTTGCAATAAAGACAATCAGTATCTAGGATAAGGGATGGCATGTGGGCTGGTCCCATCTTTGCTGTGAAGCTACAGGGAGGAGGTAGGGAGGGAAGTGTCTGGCTTTCTCACAGTTTGTTGAGTAACCCCAGCGGGATATCCTGCCTCACATCCTGGCAGTTGAATTAGCTGGGCTCTTCAAGGTCACAAGAAGAAATCCTATACCCATCACCTGCAATGATAGGAGTTTATTTTTCAGATAGTAGGTAGGAAGGGAAGGATGGGAAACTTCCTCATCAGCTGTTCAATGCCCCCTGGTCCCAGGGCTTCAGAGCTGGAATAACACACAACAGACTTCTTACCTCCAATCAAAGGGCAGGCAGGTAATTTGTCTTCTTTTTGTTCCCCTCACATAATGGAGAGTGCATAATCGGGTCGGCTTTTGATCTCTCACTATAATGCTCTGCAACTGGACATGGTTACCAAGTTGCCTCTGTGATGGTCAGCTTTTCCAGCATTAGAAGTTTTAACTGAGGCTTCAGGGATTCATACCCGCCGTGGGATTTTGTGCCAGAATGAGAGTCTGTCCATGTGTGCATTTTTTTGCGAAAGGATATGATCCTGTTTATAAAGGGGCCTCAATCTTTGCTTCAATTCACTGTGGCTAGTGTAACAGATTTATGTTTTACTCATGGCTCATGACAATGCAGGGAGGGATGAGCCCATTTGAATCACCATCCTCAAAAAGAATCCATATGCTGGCAGCGAGTGACTCCTCCTGCAGCTGGTCATGTATCAGAGTGTTGTGTGAGGTAATCCCCTCACTTCCTCACACTGATTTCTGATACCTCTTCTGGTCCTTCCACAAGTCACAGAAATGCCCCTGTCTTCTGGCTGTGTACACATGCTCATACACCACCCCCAACTCCATGACAGAATGTAGAAAAGTTTTCTTGTGTGGTTCTATAGCCAAATAAGTCCCTTTCATGCTCTTCGAATAGGGTTTCATAGTGCTGCACTCAGTTCTATTTTTCTTTTAAAATGATGGAGGTTGACTAAATGAAAGGCATTTCAGGATTTTTAGTTCCTAGAAAGCAGATGGTTTATATATCAATCTCCTACTCTTTAGTATCAAAGATTCTACAACTGCATGTACAAACTTCTGGGCCAAGCCTCTGTGCAGAGGTAGGTTTTTAACCATCTCCAGTGGGATTTTCAGTATTTTCAGCATTGCCTCAACTCCAGTCAACAGCGATATCAAAACAAATGAACATCAAGCCTGAAAAGAAAGTCTGAATACTGTTCTCCAATCACAAAAAAGACGGGTGATGTGAATGTGTGTTGCTCTTTAAAGTTGGTTATTTTAAGTCAAATCCATTCACCTGTCAATATAATCAATAACCATAGCTTGGGGCTGCCTGGGCTTCAGACAGCAGAGTTAGAGAAAACAGAAAGGTGATTTGTGTGTTTGGCTTTGGAGCAATGCAATATGCGGTTCAAATTCAACCTCATTTCATTAACTCTGTAACTGAAGTACCTGACAGCAACTACCAAAACTAACATGTAGAAAATAAACTTTATTTCACCCAAGAGTTCAGTTCACTGACATCGAAAGGTTTCAGAGATTTGGATCACATGAATATAACATGAGAGCTTTACAATTTTTAAAAACAAGTATGTTTTGAATAGGGATGATCACCATTCTATCAGCATCAAGAATCATTTCTAATTCTTGTAGACTCTTTTCCATGATAAGATCAATGTAATTTGTAACAAATTACCCTTGGATTGAGTCCTTGGAGAAAGCTGGACTCATTTTTAAAAAGAGAATGAAAATTAATTTCAATCAAAGGCACTTAAGCTTTTATTTATACTTTTGCATTTGTTTTAGGGAATTTTTGTATGTTTATCAATAGTCTTTTATTACAATATTTTATCCTTTGAGGTTTTAAAAAAAAAAAAAAAGCTGCCTGGGCATGGTGGCTCATGCCTGTAATCCCAGCACTTTGGGAGGCCGAGGTGGGCAGATCTCTTGAGGACAGGAGTTCAAGACCAGCCTGGCCAACATGGTAAAACCCCATCTCTACTAAAAATACAAAAAATTAGCTAGGTGTGGTGGTGTTCGCCCACAATCCCAGCTACTCGGAGGCTGAGGCAGGAGAATTGCTTGAACCTAGGAAGCGGAGGTTGCAGTGAGCTGAGATCATGCCACTGCACTCCAGCCTGGGCAACAGAGCCAGACTCTGTCTTAAAAAAGGCAAAAAAGCTAATATTCAGTAATATGCACTATACAAACCTTAAAGTTCCCATATAAACCTGGAATCAATTCTAGGAAAGACACATAAAGCATGGTGATTATGTTTTATTTCACTCTGCTGTGGGAAGAGGCTGGGATAATGTTTAAATTAAAACAAAAGTGACAATATCCCTATGAAGGAGACCAGGTCAACATAACCGGGTGGCATCATGTTTATCTTCTCAGCATTTAAAACACACACACACACACACACACACACACACACACACACACACACACACACAAACTTTTTGGCTCTACTTCTGACCTTGGCTTTTGTATTGGTGTTCATTTGGTTTTCAGAGAGGCTTGGTTCTTTTATTCGAAGACATATCCTATTTGTTGGAAGAACTTCCATTAAATTATCTTGTCAGTTCTCACTAAGTTTTCTTTTCACAGCTCTTGCTGTCTGGGTTATAAAAACCCATGGCAAACATGGGAGACCCTAAAGGAATGTGTGCTGGGATCCTCTTGAAATATTATTGTCCTGGATCCTTTGAGCTCTTTGCGTCCAGAAAGCAGCATGGAGAAGGAGGGCGAACCTGCATAGTTTCTCAGAATGGATGAGTTTTTCTTCAGAGTAGCCATTAGAGCAGCTCAGGAGATGACTGCTCTTAAGCTGACAGGCTGGCAGAATATTATTAATAAATGCAAAATAAGCAACTGTCCTGCAAGTATTTCTTGGATGCTGTTTATCCCTGATTTCTATCCAATGCTCTATGGCACATCTTCTCAGAGTCTAGAAAGTTGTCTCTTTTTTCCCTCAAGCCAAATGGGTTACTGCTTTCAAGCTATTTTTGCTATGAAGACAACAGTAACAAAACAGCTACACCAAACTACTTCTTATTTTCAAAACCAGTTTGGTTTCCTCTGACAAACCATCAGGCCAGTGTGACTTTGCATTACTGGATTAGGTTAGTGTAGGTGCTGTGGTTTGAATGTGTCCCCTAAAGCTTGTTGGAAACTTAATCCCCACTACAACAGCATTGAGAAGTGGGAGCTTTAACAGCTGAGCTGGTTAGGTCTTGGGGGCTCCATTCCTCATTACTGGGTTAATGTCATTATAATGGGAGTGGGTTAATCAGCCAGGGAGTGAGTTCCTGATAAAAAGATGAGTTCCCCAATTCCCCTCTTCTCTTCTGCAACAGACGTGCTCTCTTGCCCTTCTGCCTTCCCCCATGGAATGACTCAGCAAGAAGATCCTTGTTAAATGTGTGCCCCTCAGCCTTGGACTTAGCCTGCAGAACTGTAAGAAATACATTTCTGTTCTTTACAGATTACCCACTCTCAGGCACTTTGCTTATTTATAGCAGCACAAAATGGACTAAGAGTGTAAGTAGATGTATGAGGAAATGACCTCTCTCTACATAGGCTATCTATCTTCGGAGTACAGCTCCAGGTGGACAGTGGCATTGTTTAGGCTTGCTAGGAAGACAGCTAGGAGTGAATAAAAAAAATCCATTTTGCTTCTAAAACTAAAAGGGTCATTTTAATTAATACCATAAACATAATTTATATTAAAAACATATACAAATTAGAGAAAAATACAAAGAAATGCCATTTCCTAGGTTTGATTTGGGCATCTTCATTTCTAAAATTAACTATTCCTGAGTTCTGCTAATGTGTCCTGCCACAAGTGTAGGCATAAAAAGGTGAAGGAATTAAACTACCAGGCTCTGAATCAAGGGACTTGTTTAATAGACTTATGTATAATGAAGAATCCTACTCACTTTGAATTCAACATGGAAGTTATTCCTCCCACCAAAAGAAGCAGAGAGGGAAGGAACCTCCCAGAAAAGTCCAGGCAGAACTTATGAGTTTGAGCCGTATGAAATAGGTAATATTTGACTATTTTTGCTGAAGAAACACATCAATTCCATATTGATTGACACAATAGAATCAGCAACTTCTATAATGGGAGCTATGGCCTTTTCCACTTTTTCCTTTCTCCTATATTTGAGCAGAAATTCCCAGAAGGGAGTAAAACTTGCTCTGCCTCTAGAATAGGCAAGAAATTGTTTTCTCTTCCTCCATCCTTCTGCAATATCAAAAAATATCTTTAAGTATTTAAGAGACATGAACATTATTCCTATTCTCTCCTGGGATTCAGCCATCCAGCCTTCTTTACCCCAGTGGGCCTCAAAGTTCTCTCTCTCTCCTTTTTTTTTTTTTTGAGACAAGGTCTCCATCATCCAGGCTGGAATGCAGTGGTGCAATCACTGCAGCCTCAACTTCCTGGGCTCAAGTTATTCTCCCACCTCAGCCTCCTGAGTGGCTAGGACCACAGGTATGTGCTGCCACACTAGGCTTTTTTTTTTGTGTTTTTAGTAGAGATGGGGTTTTGCCATGTTGTCCAGGCTGGTCTCAAACTCCTGGACTCAAGGGTTCTACCTGCCTTGGCCTCCCAAAGTGCTGGGATTACAGGCGTGAGCCACCACGCTCAGCCCTCAAAGTTCTCTCTTAATTAATCCTCCTAAGTTTGCTGGGGCAGAGGGAGGGTGGGGCGGATATGGGAATACTTTATATGTATAAAATTTTGCCATAGGGTAGGTTTTAATTCTCAATTCTTATGGTTTCATAATTTCTTGGAGTAAAGAACTCCTTCAGGTATTGTTCATGATATGTATCTATAACCTCAACTGACTATCTCAATTAAGATTTTGGTACCCAATGAGTGTAGGCCACATAAGCCTCATCCCTTACAGAATGCTGTTTAGTGAGTGTTATACCTGTCTAGGCATGTTTCTTGTTACACTTATGTAAGTTTTAACTTTCTTGAAGGCTGTCTCAGAATATATTCCTATGGCTCAATGCCTTTTATGTTCTTGGCTTCCTGTCAGTAGAGGCCATAGCAACATGTGCTTGCTCACCTCATCTGCTGTTCAACTGAGCACACATTACCTGAACATGGGGAAATAACTTCAAATTTCTTCAGACAAAGATCCAACAGGCCAGACAAGCTCATGGCTAGTTCCTTGCCCTGAACAATCTTATTATTTACAGAAACTCCAACATTCAAAATGGAGGAACTTCCAGCTCATGATTAAACTCTTTAGCATCCTTTCAACATTGGCACCATTATATATTTGGATTAACAGCATTTTAAAAAGAGAGATAGTGTATTAGCTTCCTGGGCTGCTGTGACAAGGGACCACGATCTAGATGGATTAAAAAGCAGTTATTCTCTCACAGTTTTGAAAGTTCTAGAAGTCTGAAATCAAGATATTAGCAAAGCCATGCTCTCTCTAAAGGCTCTAGTAGGGGATTCTTTCCTGCTTCTTAGCTTCTGGTGGTTGCAGGTAATCTTCGGTGTTCCTTGGCTTGTAAATGTATCCTTTGAATCTCTGCCTCCATCACATGGCACTCTCCTTCTGTGTGGCTGAATTTCTCTCTTCTTATCCTTAAGGATACCTTCATCCAGTATGGCCTCATGTTGATACGATTAAATTTGCAAAGACTCTATTTCTAAGTAAGGCCATATTCACAAGTTTAGATAGACATGAATTTTGGGGCATACTGTTAACCTCAGTGCAAGTAGTCTTGAAGGTTTGCTTCTAAATATACTAAATCCATTTAAATTAAATGTGATTCAAATAAATACTTACACATAAATAATCACCACTATGTCCCAAGCTCCATCAGCTCCATGTTTATATTTATTCATTTGTTAATTTAACAAATACAGATTAAAAGTCTATCGTGTCCTGAGCAGTACTGGGGCCAAAATAATGAACCAGAGGGACAAGGTCCCTGTTTACAGGATGTTTATGTTCTAGCTGGGAGAGTGATAAACAAGTATAATTTCATTTGTGCTCTCAAAGCAATATTGAGAACTGACGAAGTGACAGTCACTGAGAATGAAGAAAAGGTGAAAAGAGTAAAGTCCATGTCTTCATAGAACTTACATGCTATTGGTAGGGAGATAATGCAGAAATGAGTAGATAAGTACAAAAACAACAGTAGCTAGTGATAAGTGCTATCGGGAAATAAGAGGCAGGGCAAAGAGGGCTTTGTGTCTTTTGATCTGAGCTCTGAAGGAAGCCAGGGAATGAGTCTTGCGAATGTTTGGGTTTAGTGTTCTGGCGGGAGGAACTGCAGATACAAAGACCTTGAAGAGAGCAAGTTCCTGGTGTATTTGGGAAGAACAGGAGGCCAGTGAGGCCTCTTGATGTGAACCAGGACAGAGAAAGGGATTGAGTGGTAGCCTGGGGCTCAAACATCCTGGTAAACCATGACAAGAGCTGTTACTCCAAGTACTATGGGAAAGCAAGCAGAGGGTTTTGAGCAGGAGAGCAACATGAATGTACTTGAATTTTAAAGGGAGACCCTCTGGTGACGGTGTGAGTACTGGACTGTAGGGGGCAGTGGGTGGAGAAGGGGTCATGCTTGGGTGGGATTTTGACTACAGAGCCTATGGTATTCAGAGAGTGGAAAGTGCTATGAAGTAGACATGGCATGATGGAGAGGGGGGTAGGAAGGAAGGTCATTCATTGGGTAGCTAGCATGTGGAGAGGCTTCGCGGAGAAGGCGATGTTTTCACTCATGTGAATGACTAGAAATTGCCAGCCTTGTAAAGAGCTTGGAAGATATTTTCAAGTAGAAGCAAAAATTGGAAAAAGAAAATTGGAAAGCTCTAGCCGTGGTGTGTTGGAGAAAAGAAAGGAGGACAGTTGGAACCTAGTAAGCCAGAAGATGCCCTGTAGGAGATGAAGCGAAGGAAAACAGGGAGGCAGGGCAGTGTCAGGGAGGCCTTTGTAGTCCTTCCTGGTACTGTGAACTTCCTGAGAGTACTAGAAGGAAGAGTCTGTCCATAGCTTGTTGGCGCCTGCTATTTTGTATGGTATAACATTCCCCAATGTGAGAGGAGGAAGTGATGAGGTTCTGAGGTGCATAGAGTTAGAGGATGTCTCTCTACAAATATTACAGGTCACAATTTAAAAATGTCGATGGCCTTACACATAGCAAAATCATTTCTAGGAATTTATCCTACAGAAACAAAATTATAGATACTTAAATTTAGAGCATAAATATTTTACCGCGGCCTTGACCACAATAGCAAAAGTAACCAAAAATAACCAGAAACACCTGGATATAGTCCATTGTTAAGAAAACAGATGAATAAGTTATGGTACATATATAAGTGGACATGTATTTAGCTTTAAAATAATGTATGGGAGCTATATTTGTTGTTGACTTAGAAAAATGTCCACAATTTATATTTCGAATGGTAAATTGACCTACATAAATAATATGTAAATAAAGTATAACACATAAAATATTAAATTATTCTTAAAAACTCACCGTGGTGGCCGGGTGCAGTGGCTCTCACCTGTAATCCCAGTACACTGGGAGGCAGGCAGATCATTTGAGGTCAGGAGTTCGAGAGCAGTCTGGCCAACATGGTGAAACCCCGTCTCTACTAAAAATGCAAAAATTATCCAGGCGTGGTGGCACGGGCCTGTAGTCCCACCTACTTGGGAAGCTGAGGCAGGAGAATCCTTTGAACCCAGGGAGGGCGGAGCTTGCAGTGAGCTGAGATCTTGCCACTGCACTCCAGCCTGGGAGACAGAGCGAGACTCCGTCTCCAAAAAAACAAAACAAAACAAACAACAACAACAAAAACACCCACCGTGAGGTGATGGAAGTGTTTTGAATCTTAATTTTGCTGGTGGTTTCACAGGTGTACACAACTGTCAAAACACATGGAATTATACTTTAATGAAAGGCAGTTCCTTGAACATAAATAGTTTCTCAAAGTTGAACGAATGTTCTGTATCTTAAAAAGTGTCTGTCTTCTATCATTTTGGTGTGTATCTACATTTGAGTAGGTTTCTGTAAGCAATGGAAGAAAATATAGGAAGATACAGTGGTTACATAGAGATGGGTTTGGAGAGAATGGTACCTAATTTTATAACCCTAGAGTGTCCTTAGCCCCAAATTCCTGTCCAACCAAAATATCTCAATGTGAAGATACAACTTTGTTGTCTACCGAGCAGAGGTAGCTAAACATTTGGACTGACTAAGTAAGGAAAATACTTCCCATGTCACTTCTGAACTTTTTGTACATGTGCGAGTTGGGGAGAGGTGGCAAGGACATTCTCCAGCATGGTGGTAGTCAGCTAAAATTAAACTTAAGCAAGTGATTGGAGCATCAACAAAAGGATAATTATCGTTTCACAGTCTATCATGGAACATAGTGGAAGAACAAGATCTTTGAGGTCAGACATACCTGAATTTTAACTCCAGCCTTGTCCCTTCCTGGTAGAACAAGTTTTGTGTGGCTTTGGAAAATTAATGGTCTTTATTTTCCTCAAATGCAAACAATAACTCCCATAGTGTTGTAGTAAAGATTAAATCAGATCAAATGGTCACAGGGCCTTCTACTTGTAGAATGTCAGTACTTGATATCGTTATCCACTGTGGAAGAAAAGATTGTAAAGTTCTTATTCTGAGGATTAGTGAGTTTAAAGTGCTTATTTGCATAGCTGGCCTAGGTGTTGTTCTTCAAAAAGGACTAATTCTAGACTCTGCTACAAGCCCACTATACAAAATGGTTGTGATCTGATAAGCTTTTAAAAATTCAATCTGCAGGACGGGCGCAGTGGCTCACGCTTGTAATCCCAGCACTTTGGGAGGCCGAGGTGGGCGGATCACGAGGTCAGGAAATTGAGACCATCCTGGCTAACACGGTGAAACTCCATCTCTACTAAAAAAGAATACAAAAAAATTAGCTGGGCGTGGTGGCGGGCGCCTGTAGTCCCAGCTACTTGGGAGGTTGAGGCAGAGAATTGCTTGAACCCGGGAGGCGGAGCTTGCAGTGAGCCGAGATCGCGCCACTGCACTCCAGCCTGGGCGACAGAGCGAGACTCCGTCTGAAAAAAAAAAAAAAATTGAATCTGTAATGACTTCAGCATGCTCTCCAACATCCGCATGGAATCAGTATGTTTAGTCAGATTGCTCAAAATTTTCTGAGCTCTGTTGTGCCAAGTTTAAGGCAGCCGGAACTCTCTTCCCTTGCAGACAGTGAAATTTCTCTGGTTTGAAATGATGCTCATAAATGTTTATATGATGCACATATTGGGAGGATGACTCGTCCCAAATGGCCTCTCACCCCAAATGGTTGGTGGTCTTGTGGTCTATTATCCAGGGAGACACCAGTGCTCCCTGTCACATTGGTGACAAGCCGAAGAGATTAGGTTGTCCTTTGATTTGTTGATATACATGCCACACTGTCAGATGGTATTTGAGATTACGCCCTGAGCTCAGAGATGCACAGCGTGAGGATGACATGTAACAGATATTTCTGTGCCCCATTACTATGGAGCAGCCTCTGCTGCAAGACCTGACCTCTCTTGCATTTACAGAAGATCCTCCTTATCCATGGTTTCGCTTTCCGTGATTTCAGTCATGTGAGATCAACTGGGGTCTGAAAATAGGTGAGTATAATACAATGCGAGAGAGAGACAGAGAGAGAACATCAACATACTTGTTACTAAAGTATATTGCTATACACTTTCTATTTTATTATTAGTGTTGTTAACTCTTACTGTGCCTGACTTACAAACTAAATTTTATCATAGGTATGTATGTATAGAAAAAACATATATAGGGTTCAGTACTATATTCCATTTGAGGCATCCATTGGGGGTCTTGGAACATATCCTCCACAGCTAAACAGTGACTTCTGTACCCTCTGTCAGTGCAGAATGAGGTGCACTGCATTAGCATCCTGGGCCTCAGTTTCTCTTTACAACAGACTTGGTAGGTAGCTTTACGTTAATCACTCTGGGTCCAAGCTATGCATCTGGAAACTGGGGATAAGAATACTATTTCCGTATCTGTCAAAAGGCAGAGGAGTGACCACATGGTCCTTCCAAGTTTAAGTGTTATTACACCCAATTTTTTATTTTTCTGCTTTTCTCTTGCCAACTTCTTTCTGGTTGTCCTATCCTTTATAGATAGGACATCATCACCTGAAATTGAGATATGGAGAACCAAGCTCAGAATTTTATGTTAGAAACTACTATCCACGCACTTCCTAATTTTTAGAGGGACAAAATAAAGGTGATTTGCATGTTTGTCTTTACTCTCCTGACAACTGAGACAGGCAACCAAGGATAGGAGCTCATGCAGGAAAAGAAGAAACAGGTTCAGATGTGGACATGACAACTTTGAAGTCACTGTCTGACATCTACTTCACAGCCAATTAGATCAAATTTACAAGCCACCACACACGTATATAGTGCTAGTAAATATCAGCATATAAGTGGTTAAACCATGGGAGTGGATGGGATCCCTCAGGAAAATTGCATTGAGTTGAAGAGGAGGTGTCAAGCGTAAATTGAACTTGGATGTTTGGGGTGAACAGACGAAGACATTCCAGTGAAGGAGGCCGAGAAGCACTATCAGAGCAGAAAGAAGACCAAGAGTGCTTGGTGTCATGGGGGCCATGGAAGAAGAAAGGCTTTATGGGGGCAGGAGGAGCTTGATCAGTAATGTCCAATAGAACAGAGACACTATGTAATCGAAGGCTCTAAGAACAAACATGAAAAAAGGCTCAACATCACTGATCATTAGAGAAATGGGAATCAAAACCACAATGAGATACCACCTCATGCCAGTCAGAATGGCGATTATTAAAAAGTCAAGAAACAGCAGATGCTGGTGAGGCTGTGGAGAAATAGGAACGCTTTTACAGTGTTGGTGGGAATGTAAATTGGTTCAACCATTGTGGAAGACAGTGTGGTGATTTCTCAGAGACCTAGAACGAGAAATACCATTTTGACCCAGCAATCACATTACTGGATGTGTACCCAAAGGAATAGAAATCATTTTATTATAGAGACACGTGCACGTGTATGTTCATTGCAGCACTATTCACAATAGCAAAGACATAGAATCAACCCAAATGCCCATCAAAGATAGACTGGATAAAGAAAATGTGGTACATATACACCATGGAATACTATGCAGCCATAAAAAGGAGATAATGTCCTTTGCAGGGACATGGATGGAGCTGGAAGCCATTATCCTCAGCAAACTAATACAGGAACAGAAAACCAAATGCTGCATGTTCTCACTTATAAGTGGGAGCTGAACAATGTGAACTCATAGACTCAGGGAGGAGTACAACACACACTGGGGCCTGTTGTGGGGAGGGGGATAAAGAGAGGGGAGAGCACCAGGAAAAACAGCTAATGTGTGCTGGGCTTAATACCTAGGTGATGGGTTGATAGGTGCAGCAAACCACTATGGCACACTTTTACCTACGTAACAAACCTGCAAGCCCTGCACATGTATTCCAGAACTTAAATTAAAAAAAATAATAATTGAAGGCTTTAAAAATTACCTTTTGCTTCTGAAAACCAGAAGGTCATTGGTGATTTTAGGAAGAGCATTTTCACTAATAGAGTGGGCATAGAGCACATTTTAGTTGATTAAAGAATAAAGGAGAGGAAGACAAACCTGGATTAGACAATCTGGAAAGAGATGTCAGTTGTTAGAAGGTGATCCTTTTTGTCTCTTCATTGGAGCTTTTTGAGTGACATGCCGGCTCAAGGTAAAGATTCACAGCAAGGGAAGATGAAGGCAACCAAGTAGATCATTGAGGGAGCAAAGTCCCAGAGTAATTGTGTAGGTGAAAGGGAAAAGTCTCATGTTATTATCTTTTGTAATAATAAGTAGTTTAGTTCATTTTCTCTAAGAAGCAGATGTCAAGATGTGATTAGAAGTGCAAGAGATTTGTTGAGATAACACTTGTGAAGGATAAAGAAGAGAGCAAAAGAAAGTGGGGAGACCCTTCAGATCTCAGGAGAGGTCTGACACCTGTGAAGGAGAGGGGAAGAAAGGACCAGGTAGGAAGTGTCTAGCTGTAACACAGTTCCAAGAAAGGCCTATGGAGTGACAAAACCTTCAATTAAAGAAGACATATGTCCCACAGAAATGGGCATGGAAGTGTCCCCTCCATTCTCAATCACCAGTTGGGAGCAGCATGCTGGAAACCTGGTCCCAAAGCAGATGCAGAGGGGGACCCAGAGTATAGCAGCTGAAGTCAGCAGCAATTACGCATGCTCAGGACATCTGAGCAGTGCGCTTTCATGGTAAAACTCTGATATAACTGGCTGATCTGGATGTGAAGAAATGAGAACAGATAAGTGAGTTCCCAGGTGGTGGCCTCGTTTATTTTTGAAGTATGAAGTATTAGGATTATTCTAGCTAGAATGGGGATAGAGAATGGAATTGGGGGAGAAATTTGAGTGATGGTGTAGAAGAGCAGGAACTGAAAGGAGGTAAGACTTGATCTGCACAAGGTCTCATTGAGAATGGGTACCGTAAGGGACTGTGATGTATTGTGGCATAACATGGCATGACTATGATTTTCCTCTAGAAGGATATAGTAAGAATAGAGAAGGTAGATTGTGTGACTTATCTCTTTACTGTTAATGCCACTCCTGGTTCCAAGGCTGTCCCAGTTTTATAATTCTTAAGTTATTAGTAACTTGTCCTTTATTTGATTAAACACAAAAAAAATATATTGATTGAGTCTTATGTATGAAGCACAGGAGGAGATACAAGAATGGATTTCCACCATCCAGGAATGTGTAACTTAACAGCAATACCTATGCTGCAAGGCAGACTATGACACGTAATATAAGAGAGGTAGAAATAAAGCCTGTGGAACTTCAGAAGAGGAATAGAGTACCTGAGTGGGTAAAAGAGAGGACAGACTCAAAGACTTTATGGAGGTGGCTTGGTTTGGGATTCATAAGGTGGGTATAATCGCGACAGATTTGTTATCTGTGTCTACTATTGTACAGCGGAAACCTTTCTTCTCCTTTTTAGTCTGCCTTTCAAGGCCTTCATCTAGGCTGGATGGCGACCACCTCATGCTCAGATTACTAAAGAATTGCTCAGTCCCTCTTTAAGTCTACTGTCTCATATGTTTGATTACAAATACAACTGGGTAAATTATGTTGTTCATATAACCTAGAAGTTTTGGGGCCCTCTCCCCTGTTTCTCAAGCATAACTGATGCTACAGCACTTTGTACTTTTTGCACATTTCCATGATGTCTTATTGTACTAATAAGTGCTCTCTAGACTGTGATGAACTAATTGAGTTATAACTTGGGTAGGAAATTACATATGCTTGGTACATGGTAGTGTTAGAACAAGGTCTTAGTTATTTGCTTAGTTTTCTCACCTGCCAATGAGTTTGTAAATCATAGTCAAGGTCTTGGTTTGGAGAGGAAGGGAGCTCTGCTGTATTATCTAATCTGATTTTACCAGTAAACAAGCTAATGTTGAATGTTGATTCTTCACTTGGATAAGACTCCAGTTGTTTATAATATGGAATTGTAACGTCGAGTAATATTTTCACACCTCAGTAATAAATCTATAATGAGTTCCTCTTCTACCTTTCCAGTTACTTGGGATAAAAACTACCTGAAATTACAAGATATGCAAAATGTTGTATAATCAGGGTCTCTAACTTAAAAACTGATTTGCTACTATTTCTGGGAAATGTGCCTATTATACCGTTTGGAGCTTATTCACTGCTGTCGTTAAATTTTTCAGATAAAGCTCAACACAGTCCAGCAACTAGCTATGCTTAGCCTTCTCATCTTCATTTTTAATGCGACACAGTGAACTCCAGTCAAGAAAACACATTTAAAACTCTTTACACTTGACTGATGCACCTGAGGCTTTGCAGTGTTATGCAGAGGTATCAGTAAATATTTAATAGTTGTGAATGAAATTAAAGTCATGGAACCCTTGTCCAACTAAATAGGCCCCTCCAAGAGACTTCTCTGATGTCATTTACTCACATAGCCGGTGCTTAGATGCTTCATGATTAGTAATTTTTATATCCTTTCTGGAGGTTTTTTGCTCTCCATTTAGTGGTAAACCCCTCTGGTAATGAATTTTTCACTCCAATTTTTGCCTAGGTTGCTACTGTTGGTCTATTAGGGTGCCTATTTCTCAGACGAAAAGACATCATCTTTTAGGAAACCTTGTCAAGGTCAACAAAGCATGAACTTATTTTAATAATCCTTTTGTATTAACGGTATTTACTTTTAGGATTATGAAGATGTGTTTATCCTTCCAGGCAGCAGTCTGGGTTGTTGCCACTTGAAAAAAAAATGTGGTCTATTGGAGTTGGAGAATAGGCAGGAAACTTGATGTCATAAAGGAAAGGAGGTAAATGGACAGTACCTTAGTGTGGTTAAGGAAAGGGCTGAGGGAGGTTTAGTCTCTCTCAGATGTGGTAGAAACTTCCATGTGAGAACATTTTCCAACTCAGATGAGAACACTTTTTCCATTCTCCATAAGTCTAATTCTAAGCCTTTTTTTTGTTTGTTTGTTTTTGTTTGTTTGTTTGTTTTTGTTTTGGTACTTTATTTTATTCTTTGAGAGGTGGAGAGGTGAGCTGCCCTTTCTTTGACTTAAGGTTCTTACCTTTTTGGCTTACAATTCTCAGAGACTCTGGCTGTCTGCATACAGAGGCCATTCAGAGCTCCATTTCAACAAGCAATTTCATCTTTGATCCAATAATCCTCTAGCACCAGGATTTGGCAATCCTTTCCAAAACATTTTCCAAATAGTTCTTAAAACCATCCCTTTTCATTAGGCAAGTGCCAGGTGAATAAACATGGCTAAACACTGTCCACCCTGCCTTGGCAAGGGAACATCTAAGGCTTGGGTAATTGATTTCCCCATGGTTGTAAGAAGTTCACATAACATTATTCAATCGTCTCTCAAGTTTGCTTGTGATTGCTAAATCACTTGTGACATTGGCCTGACCTCTTACATTTAGACTTCCTTATTCTTACCTATAAAACAAGATAAAAGTATTACTTGATTGATGTCTCCAAATGGCCAGTCTGTGGACCACTGAAGCACACTGGCTGCCTCATGTCCAAGTTCAACTGTGAACTTCCTATAACACAAGCCTTAAAAACTCGATCCTCTTCCTCTCCAACTCCTCTCTTAGAGACCGTTGTAATTAATTTAGGTAAATGGCCAGTGCTTAGGCCTAAAATTAGGATCTGCCAAAGCAATTTACCATGAAGTTACACTTGTAATGACTCTCCCCAAACCTCCAAATATTCTCCTCAGAGATTACAGGATAATGAAGTAGTCACAGCCATGTGCTACAGTCCTAGACCAGCTGTACCCTCATACTTCCACTACTTGACCCTGGTAGATCTCATCCAGAATCAAAGTCTATCTTTTGCTCCAAGTAGAAAAATATGATTGAGTCAGATTGTGCTTTCTGGTCCAGATGATCATGACTCAAACTACATGGCCATCTGTCCCCTCCATCTACAGTTAGAAGCACAACCTTAGCAATAATTGAAATAAACTTTCAACAAATCTGCTAGAGTCAAGACTGAATTATGTATTGTTTTATAATATCATTGCCATATGAAGAGGGAAACAATTGTGTGTGGCCTATGAAAAAGGCATTACCATCCCTGGATTGCAATTTTTTTGTTAGTTTTTTTTTTTGAGACAGAGTCTCACTCTGTAGCCAGGCTGGTGTGCAGTGGCATGATCTCGGTTCATTGCAACCTCCGCCTCCCAAGATTAAGCAATTCTCCTACCTCAGCCTCCCAAGCAGCTGGGACTACAGGCGTGCACCATCACACCTAGCTAATTTTTGTATTTTTAGTACAGACGGAATTTCACCATGTTGGCCAGGATGGTCTCGATCTCTTGACCTCGTGATCCGCCCACCTCGGCCTCCCAAAGTGCTGGGATTCCAGGCATAAGCCAGTGTGCCTGCCCTGTTAGGGTTTCGTTTGTTTGTTTATTTTTTTGGCATGACAGCTTTATTGAGATATAATTCACATACACATAGGATATCATACAATTTGCCCATTTAAAGTATACAGTTCAGTGACTTTTAGTATATTCAGTTGTGCAACTATCACCACTATCAATTTTAGAGTCACCTCAAGAAGAAAACCCATTCCCTTTAACTATCAGCCCTCGTCCTTCCTATCTCCCCCAGTCCTAAGCAACACTTAATCTACTTTCTATCTCTGTATATTTGTAAAATTTTAAAAAAGATTGTTCAATTGGAAGAATTTTTTAAAGTTAATATATTCACAATAATATAGTTAATATGTGTTATATATCATTTTCTTAACATGTGTTCTCTAGCTTGGATTTCTCCTTTTTCTAGATCATTGATGTGGAGAAATAGACACTGGGTCCTGTTCTCTGCCCTCCATTTGATCTAGTGCCCACAACTAAACACACGATTTTCTTCAAAAATTAAGGCAGGACAAATGAGGTAGCATAACTGACCCTTCTGATAAATTTTTTTACAAAAAAGGGGAAAAAGATTATCTTCTCAAGTTAGGAACTACAGAATTGACCTGGAAAAAGAGTGAGCCCAAAAGAAAGATTCCTAAGGTATCTCGTTAGTGCCATGACTAGCAGGCAACATAAGCAGCTCGATTAGCTCACCGTATGATTGACAGGAGATGGAGAAGATGCTGGGAGTGGTGGTGGTGGTGGTAGAATTGGGGGAAGAGTTATTTATATTTGGGTGTAGCATATGAGTTTCCTGAGAGATTTTTGCTTTGGGTATTAAAAGTGTTTAATTTTTATAAAAATTTTCAATAAAAGGCAAATACCTAAGTGCCCTGAAGAAGTTTGAGGCTTAGATACCAATTCAAAAATCAAGAATTATGACTATTCTAGAAGTCTTATGAAACTCGTATACTTCATCTGTGTGATTTTTGGCAATGTGCATCTTGACTTTGGCATAGATAAGTCACTCACCTGAGGTTTTAAAGCAATAACTCTTTAATTTAGGGTAGACTCTTTTTTCAGCTTGTTCATGAGTGGTAGATACTCTGGGAAGGTGGACAATTTTCTCAGTCGAAGGGAGGTATTATTCATGTGGAATTCTATATAAATGTATATAAATGGTGTCCCCTAAAGCAAAAGTCTGTTGATGACTCTTTAAAGAGACTATACTGGTTAGATTCTACAATATACAGGTTGACAATATCCAATGGGAAATGTGGCTTGATTTGAAATTAGAAGGCAGACATTCAAATGACTAATCTCAAGTCTGCCCCCAGGGTACTGTATGATTCTATGATTCTGGGCTTCATTTTTGAAAAGTCTAAAGAGATGATGAAGTAGATCTGTCAAGAAAGGCATGAGAAGAAACAAAATGATCCTTCTTGGCCGTGCAAATGCTGTAATGAATGGGGAAGTTAGTAGATGTGGTCTTAACAGGGTGTAGGCTTGTGCTGAAATAAATAAGTAAATACAAACCACAAGACTGACATGACTGCCCAGTTGTGAACATTGTATGAAGGATTAGTTGGCAGAGTAATGCTTTTTCAAGTATGTTGAATAAATATTAGGTTTAAAGGCCAGGATACTTATAAGTATTTACAGGATTAAGTGAGGTATAAAATAATATTTAGTGTCTCAAAGGATGGGAAGGAAGATAGTGTTGTGGTCATTCCACAGATGAAGTTAGAACTGCACACCCAAAATTTGGTTCAGATATCAATGCTAATGATGACACAAATACACACATACATATACACATATACTTCAATATGGTATTAAAAATTTTATTATTCATATAATGAGGTCTTCTGAGAAAAGCAGTCCAGGCTCCCAAGCAAGTCTAAAAATGGATTGAGAGAACAGGGAGGGAGAATTGACTTGTGGTTTTATGTGGTGGAGTAGCGTGGCTGGAGAGAGAGTTCTCTTGTGTAAGCTGGGGCTTATTTGGTTTGAATTTCTCAATAATGCAAAAGTTGGGGCATCCAAGCATCTCATCAGCTTCTCAAGATGTGGCTTGAGTTGCCAGGAGGCAAATTCAACTGTTAAGTGTTTTGTGTCCTAAGACATCTTGTCTAATCTGAGGTAAAAGCTTTTTCCTATTTTTTAGAAGGTGTATAATTTTGGCTCTTCTACTTAGCTCTACCATCCATTTTGAGTTGATTTTTATATGTGTTATAAATTAAGGATTGGAGTTTTCTTTTACTGGTATTAATTGATAATACAACTGTTTCAGCACCATTTGTTGTAAAGATTGTTTTTCTCCATGGGACAACTTTGGCACTTTATTAAAAAAAAATAAGCATGTGTGAGTGGGTCTATTTTTGAACTCTACTCTGTTCCAGGATCTGTATATTTGTCCTTATGCCAGTACCACCTTATCTTAATTACTGTAGTTTTATAGTAAGTATTTTCTGTTAATGCCAATTCTACAACTTTATTTTTTTCAAAATTGTTTTGGCTATTTTATATCCTTCACATTTCCATATAAATTTTAGGTTCAGCTTATTAATTTTTATAAAAAATCAGAAGTTTTTTTTGCAACTTCTGCAAAGGTTATGAAAAACCATCAAAGGAGATTGCTTTGAATCTATGAATTATTTGCGGGAGAATTGACATCTTAAAAATACTGATCCTTCTCATCCATTGACATGGTACATCTCCATGTTTTTTAGGTTACAGTGTACACATCTTATATATTTTATTAAAGTACCCATAGATATTTCTTAATTTTGATGCTATTATAAATATCTTAAATTACAGTTTGCTAGTATGTGGAATTATAATTTATTTTTATATATTGATCTTGTATCTTATGATCTTGCTAACTTATTTATTAGTTTTAGTTGCTTACTTTTAGATTCCTTAATTTTTGTAACATCAATCACATCTGCAAAAAAAGTTTTACTACTTTTTCACCTTGCAAACTTTCATTTTCTTTATCTTGTCTATTTGTACTGCTAGAATCTCAAGTACAATGATGACTAGAAGAGGCAAAAGTGGTCATCTTTGTCTTATTTCTGATCTCAGGGGCAAACATAATGTTAGCTGTGTTCATGTTGTTCATTTTTTACAGATGTACTTTTCAAGTTAAGTGCCTTCTCTTCCTGGTCAGCTGAGAGTTATTTTTTAATCACAAATGAATGTTAAATTTTGTCTTATGTTTTTCTGCCTGTATTGAAATGATCATGTGTTTTCCTCTCCTGTGTTTCACCTTTGTTTTAGAAAGATATTTTCACTAGATAAGCTTTTTAGGTTGACAGTGTTTTTCTTTCAGCACTTATGAAGTACTTGATTTTCTTCCAGCACTTCAGAAATATTTGATTTTCTTCTGCAGAATACAGTTTATGATAAATCGGAAGTACTTTCCAGTAACATGCCTTTTTCTCTGGCTACTTTTAAGATTTTCTCTTTATCATTTAGTACTTCCTAATTAAAAATCCATGCCCCAGCAGTGGTCAGCTGGCATTCTAAAGAGGAATGCAGAGGCAGCTACCACAAACACTTCTCTAACTTTATTATTGATTGACATTAGAGCCTTTGCTAATTAGTGTAATAAATGTCAGAAATTAGTAGCTTGACAGCTTACTGGAAGTTAGAATTATGATCTTGTTGGTTAAATAAGTATTCAAGTTCTGTAGCCTGGCCAAAATATTTTGAAGACACTATTGAGAGAGACTAGAGCATGAGCATCAAAGGAACCCAAGCACCTTCTGCAAGGGAGAAGGTGTTTGGTGGGTGTGAAATGATGGAGGGTGGGAAAGGAAGATCAAAACAGGGGTTGGGTAATGCCAAAACCCAAATACTGGGGATTATTTAGAAGACATGGTTCAAGAGAGAAGCTAATCCATGGGTGCAGGCCAGTGTCCAGAGAGGGAGACCGCTGCAAGAGGCCCTGTCTGGATGTTCAGGACCTCTGAGGATACATTGTTTGCTGGCTGATTGCCCACTTTCCACAGGGCCAGTTCTATTTCTTTGTTTTTTGCCCTCCTATTACCCACTTACTCCATGCAATGTGACTGCAAGAGTTCTAAAAGCCTACATAATAGACATGTAGATACCTGTGGTGGTGGTGGAGGTGGTGAGAGTGAAAAACTCACAAATTTAATTGAGAGTAACTTGAACTGAAATGGGTTCTTGGTTAGGCTAGGACACCACCATTATATCATGATGATCATCATGATCATCATATTTTTATAGTTCTTGTCAAACATATATCTCCTATAGTACTTGTATATGATAGTACTAGGTATTGGAAGCCAAAATAAATGAGTAAGGTATGAATGGACTTCGCCTTCAAGCAGCTGACAGAGTTTGGTTGGTAGTAAATATTTGGAACATTTTCTTTCCCCTTAAAGTTCCTGGACTCAGCTAAGACTAGCCAAATGAAATGTCTCTTTACCAAAATGCTCATCTTCAGCCTGTGTTGCTTTTTTGCCCTTGTGTCTGCTTTTCCGGCTTTTGGCCCATATTTCCTTGGCTTTGTTGCTCACCACTTCTGTTCCAGCAGGTCCTTGGTCACTACCCCCCTACCCCATAACAGCATGCACCTGGGGGCATCACCTGAGCTTTAAAGGCCCCATTTCCTCAGTTGTATCTGATTCCTTCCCTCTAAGTAAATGCAGGATTCTGATTCCATTCCCTCAGCATGTGGGCAGGAAAAGAAATCGGAACTATTTGAGATGTGCCTGATAAATTACAGCAGCAAAGAGTTCTGGAGTTAGAAGGTACCTTAGTTCCGAGTTAAAAACCCAGGCCCAGGAAAGTATCACATAGTCAATGACACAAATCACTCACAGGCAGAACAGGGAGGAGTTTCACTACTTCAATTCTCTATTTACCATATCACAAAATATGTAATATATCACATTCTAATAATGCAATTCAGAAATAAGGAAGAGAAGGATAGCGTAGCAGGAACACCACGCCTTGCCTCTCAAATTACACCACACAGAGCCTGCATATTACACTAGTTCCAATTTCATTACTCACAAAGCCAGTCTTGAAAATGACCAGGTAAAGTAAATTGTCAGGAAGTTCTGAATAATAAACTCGTTTGATAAAACCAACTCAAGCTGCTTCTACCTTAAAAAATATTTTGGTGGAAATATTATTATATTTGGACATAAATACCCCCTGAAGGACTTGTTAGGAAGAAAATAGATCATTGTTTAGGTCCCTTAGCACAGAGATCTGAAAGTCAAATAAACTTGGTCAGGCTGTTTCTCTTCCTAAAGAGAATTAAAGGCCCCAAATCAATGGGTGGTCACCACAGAAAGAATTAGGCTCTAAGTCAGAGTGATTTGAATATCTGTGTGCTATTTTTATTTCAGAAAACCAAGAAGACGCACCAAAAAATCCCGATTAAAAGGGAAGAAATGTATTTAAAGAGCTTGATGACTTTTTAAAAACAAAAATTCCTGCATAGATTTTGGTTAGGATTGCTTTAAATCTGTAGATTTGGAGATTTTCAAAAACATAGTACATTATTATTTTTTGAGACAGAGTCTCACTCTGTTGCCCAGGCTGGAGTACAGTAGCACAATCTCAGTTCACTGCAGCCTCTGCCTCCTGGGTTCAAGCAATTCTCCTGTCTCAGCCTCCCAAGTAGCTGGGATTACAGGTGCCCGCCACCACGTCCAGCTAATTTTTGTATTCTTTGTAGAGACAGGGTTTCACCATATCGACCAGGCTGGTCTAGAACTCCTGACCTCAGGTAATCCACCCCCCTCAGCCTTCCAAAGTGCTGGAATTGCAGGCATGAGCCACTGTGCATGGCCAATATGTTATTATTAACTGTAGTCACCATGATGTGCAATAGATCTCTTGAACTTATTTCTCCCTTCTAACTGATTTTTTTTTTTTTTTTCGAGACAGAGTCAGGCTTTGTTGCCCAGGCTAGAGTGCAGTGGCATGATCTTGGCTCACAGCAACCTCCACCTCCTGGGCTCAAGCCATCCTCCCAACTCAGCCTCCCAAGTAACTAGGTCTACAGGTGTATACCACCACATCTGGCTAATTTTTTTTTGGTATTTTTTGTAGAAATGGGGTTTTGCCATGTTGCCCAGGCTGGCCTCAAACTCCTGAGCTCAGGAGATTCACCTGCCTCAGCCTCCCAAAGTGCTAAGATTACAGGTGTGAGCCACCATGCCTAGCCTCTAACTGAAATTTTGTACCCTTTGAGCAATACCTTCCGAATCTCCTCTCCATTCTACTCTCTACTTCTATGAGTTCATATTTTTTAAAGATTCTACCACATAAGTGAGATTATGTGGTATTTGTCTTTCTGTGCCTGACTTACTTTGCTTATCATAATGTCCACCAGGTTCATCCATGTTGTCACAAATGACAGGATTTCCTTAAGACTGAATAGCATTCCATTTTGTATGTATGCCATATTTTCTTTATCCACTCATCTGTTGATGGACACTTAGGATGATTCCATATCTTGGACGTTGTAAATAGTGCTACAGTAAACATGGGAGTACAGATAATCTCTTTGACATGATGACATCATTTCCTTTGGAAATAGCCCTACCAGTAGTATGATTGCTGGATCCTATGTTCTATTTTTCTTTTTCTTTTTTCTTTTTTTTTTTACTTTTTGAGATAGAGTCTCGCTCTGTCGCCAGGCAGGAGTGTGGTGACGCAATCTTGGCTCAATGCAACCTCTGCCTCCCAGGTTCAAGCAATTCTCCTGCCTCAGCCTCCCGAGTAGCTGGGATTACAGGTGCATGCCATCACACCCAGCTAATTTTTGTATTTTTAGTAGATACGGGATTTCACCATGTTGGCCAGGATGGTCTCGATCTCTTGACCTCATGATCTGCCTGCCTCAACCTCCCAAAGTGCTGAGATTACAGGCATGAGCCACCATGCCCAGCCTATGTTTAATTTTTAAAGGAACCTTTATACTGTTTTTTATAACGGCTGTACTGATTTACATAACTACCAACAATGTACAAGGGGTCACTCTACATCCTCTCCAACACTTGTTACCTTTCGTCTTTTTCGATAATGGTTATTTTAACAGGTGTGAGGTGACATCTCCTTGTGGTTTTAATTTGCATTGCCCTGATGATTCATATGTTGAGAATTTTTCATATCCCTGTTGGCTTCTCTTGAGAAATATCTATTCAGGTCTTTTGTCCATTTAATTGGGTTGTTTTCTTGCCATTGAGGTGAATTTTTAGATATTTTGGATATTAATCCTTATCAGCTATGTGGTTTGCAAAAATGTTCTTCCATTCCGTAAGTTGTTTCTTCACTCTGTTGATTGTTTCCTTTGCTGTGTGATGTTTTAAATTTAATGTAATTTGTCTACGTTTTGTAGTGTAATTAATAATTACATTAATTAATTAATGTAAATTAATTAATTTAATGTAATTTGTCTGTATTTTGTCACTTGTCTATTTTTCCATAAGAAGAGTTGCCAATGCTGTTTACCCTGGCTGCTACATATCCTGATCCCTGAAGACCCTTTCTTGAACCATTCTACTCTAAAGTAATCCTCCTTCTATGGTCTTTACCAAGTGCTTTGTATTATTAATACATCACTATACTGATTTCCTTTATAGAACATACACAATGAGAGATTATCTTGCTTTATTTGTTTATTTACTCACTGTCTCAGCCCTAATGAGATGGAAGATGCCTGGCATGTCTTAATGCTTTATTCCTAGTCCCTAGCACAATATTACTTTAATGAATAAGTAAGGTTTGAAGCCACTCTGAGCAGATGTGAACATTTGAATTAGCTTAGAGAAATATATTCTTGATTTCCTTAAATTACAAACAAAATGACTTTTGTGATATATATAGCTGATGCCCTTACTATAAGGTATCAGGATATATTGGAAAAATTCACAGGATTTTTTATTTTTCCATTGTGTTTTTCTTTCTAGGAGGGAGAAAAACCCTCTGAATTTTTACCATGATGACATTAAAGCCAGAGATGTTAAGTGTCATTGTAGTTAGCTCCATGGCCAGAACCTGAGCTGGCAACTCCTGATATGAGTGCTTCCTATGAAAGACAGACTAGATATGGCAAGTAACTGCACATTCCTTCTCAGTGAAGGAATTGATTGGATGATCTGTCCATTGTTAAAAGCGGGATATTGAAGTCTCCTACTGTTATTGTATTGCTCTAACTTCAGATCCTTAAAATTTGCTTCATATGGAATACCATAAAAAGTTCTGAGATATTGATTCCTTATTTTATGAATGTGTGAGGGATATTGAAGTCTCCTACTGTTATTGTATTGCTCTAACTTCAGATCCTTAAAATTTGCTTCATATGGAATACCATAAAAAGTTCTGAGATATTGATTCCTTATTTTATGAATGTGTGAGGCAACTAGGAAGGCTTTACTGTGTTATCTCTTTTAACACTCATGGACAACCTGTAGGTTTTTTTGTTGTTGTTTTATTATTTATTTATTTATTTATTTATTTATTTTGAGATGGAGTCTCACTCTGTTGCCCAGGCTGGAGTGCAGTGGCGCAATCTTGGCTCACTGCAAGCTCCGCCTCCCAGGTTCATACCATTCTCCTGCCTCAGTCTCCCGAATGGCTGGGACTACAGGCGCCCGCCACCACGCCTGGCTAATTTTTTGTATTTTTTAATAGAGACAGGGTTTCACCGTGGTCTCGATCTCCTGACCTCGTGATCTGCCCGCCTCGGCCTCCCAAACTGCTGGGATTACAAGCGTGAGCCACCGTGCCCGGCCATTATTTATTTTTTTTTTAACTACAGAGAAAACCTAATAAAAAAGATTGGCCAGGCACAGTGCTCATGCTTGTAATCTCAGCACTTTGGGAGGCCGAAGCAGGTGGATCACTTGAAGTCAGGAGTCCCAGATCAGCCTGGCCAACATGGTGAAACCCCGTCTCTATTAAAAATAAAAAATTAGCTGGGCGTGGTGGTGCATGCCTGTAATCTCAGCTACTTGGAGCTTGAGGCTGGAGAATCGCTTGAACCTGGGAGGTGGAGGTTGCAGTGAGCTGAGATTGCACCACTGCACTCCAGCCTGGGTGACAGAGACTCCATCTCAAAAAAAAAAATTGTCTCATACCACACAGCTAATAAATGGCAGTGCTTAATTAATCCCCAAGGCTGTTTACCACCAAAGACTATATGACCCCTCAATGCAGTCCCCACTTAACTAATGCAGTTAAGAACTGCCAACACTAGGTGTCATTATAGGGTATTGACTCTCAAAGATTTTTGACCATGACCCACAGTTATATATTGTGTCACATATGCATACATTCCTACATCCACATGATAGAAACAAAAGTCTCACAGTTCTTGTATTGACTGTGAGACAATAAAAGATGACTCTGACATTTTCCAATTTTTAATGCTGGCTGTAACTCACTAAATTGTTATAATGACCCATTGGTATTATACCTGTATTTGAAAGCCCTGTTCTACTCAAACAAATTTACAAGAAAAAAGCCCCATCAAAACGTGGGCAAAGGATATGAACAGACACTTCTCAAAAGAAGACATTTATGCAGCCAACAGACATATGAAAAAATGCTCATCATCACTGGCCATCAGAGAAATGCAAATCAAAATCACAATGAGATACCATCTCACACCAGTTAGAATGGTGATCATTAAAAAGTCAGGAAACAACAGGTGCTGGAGAGGATGTGGAGAAATAGGAACACTTTTACACTGTTGGTGGGACTGTAAACTAGTTCAACCATTGTGGAAGTCAGTGTGGCAATTCCTCAGGGATCTTGAACTAGAAATACCATTTGACCCAGCCATCCCATTACTGGGTATATACCCAAAGGATTATAAAGCATGCTGCTGTAAAGACACATGTACATGTATGTTTATTGTGGCACTATTCACAATAGCAAAGACTTGGAACAAAGCCAAATGTCCATCAATGATAGACTGGATTAAGAAAATATGGCACATATACACCATGGAATACTATGCAGCCATAAAAAATGATGAGTTCATGTCCTTTGTAGGGACATGGATGAAGCTGGAAACCATCATTCTCAGCAAACTATCACAAGGACAAAAAACCAAATGCTGCATGTTCTTTCTCATAGGTGGGAATTGAACAATAAGAACACATGGACACAGGAAGGGGAACATTACACACCAGGGCCTGTTGTGGGGTGGGGGGAGGGGGGAGGGATAGCATTAGAGATATATCTAATGTTAAATGACGAGTTATAGTGGGTGCAGCACACCAACATGGCACATGTATACATATGTAACTAACCTGCACATTGTGCACATGTACCTTAAAACTTAGAGTATAATAAAATAAAAATAAAGGAACTTTTAAAATCCTCTTAAAAAAAAAAAAGCCCTGTTCTAAATGTCCTCTTTAGACATCTTACAGTCTGCCATCAATTACAAAAAGTGCATTTGTTGAATGTTACCGACAGTCACATGGATCAATTACCACAAGTCATCTTAATAAGGTATTCCAAATTTGGTTTTGTTTTCTCACTTCTAGTTCTTGAGTACACTAATGGGATCTTTATCTTCAGAAAAGCTACTAATATAAAACACAATGCCTTATCACTAACAAATCAAATTACATATAATCTAAGCAGGTGTATGTGAGCAGGAAAAAACACATTAGAGCCACCTGAATCTAGATATGATCTATGATTTTGAGAGTATTCAGTTTTGTTCTCAAGATTAGTGACATAATCTTTACTATATATTGTTATTTTTAAGGTATGTGCAGTTTTGTAATAGCAATACAATGCAGGTATGTATACTTCATTGTAAATAACCATTCTGGCCAAAAAAAAAGGCTTTCAATGAGTTTAGACAAGTAAATGATTCTTGGTACAAAATCATACTTTTTTGGTATTTATGAAAAAAAAAAAGGAAGGTGTTTTAACTCTGAGCACCCAATCCCTGGTGCTCCATTCAAGTATTTAAGATGTTTCTAATAGGGTTGAGTCTTGTGAACAGCTAGTGAAATACTGACATGGGAGGGCAAGTTTTACGAGCATTACTAAATTGAACACAAATTATCTGTTGCAGAGACAACAACAAAGAGCTATAGATAAAAAGTACAGCAAAATTATTTCACTAAATTAATATTTTATTCCGTGTCAAAGCATCTTAACTGAGTCGTATAAGTAATTTTGTCTGTAATTTTAGAAGTAACACTTGTAGAAAATATCAATTTTATTATCAGTTGTGCTACTAGAAATAATATTGAAGGAGTTAATTCTGAATTTATTCATTTATGCAGTTATTTATATCCACTTAGGTACAAAACTTTTGTAAGAAAGATAACACTTTTATTGCATTATAATTTCATATTTTACAGGAGTCATAATGCAAACTTAAAAGCATAAATATATACATGATGCTACCAAATGGCAATGTAACCACTAAGAGATTTAAAAACATAAAACTAGAATTTAACAAGCAAAATACTTAATATGGCTTTTAATGGAAAATAACTGTTTAGAAATGATTTGTTATTGCCCCATTCTAGTCATTCCCCATCAAAATTATGATCTCCATTTAAAATGGTACATGTTATCTAAGCCAAAGTTATACACATTTTGTAGCATGTATGCAGTATGATTTGTGGACTTCCTTAAATATACATACATATATACATACATACAGATATACAGTACACAGTTCTGTTTTAATACCCCTGAACATCTTGATTAAAACTATTACAATTTTTCTATTATAAAACTACTTGAAAAGTTGGCATAACTTCCTGGTACTGAAGTTCAATCCTACAGAATTTAAAAAAAAAAGCAACAAAATGTTGGTTATAAATACATTCTTTACAAAAAAAATTGAATAGTGGTCCCGCACTCATAATTTATATTACAGTGAAAACATTTTATCAATTTAAAGGTATTTATATCTTGTTGTCCTTGGTTTCTGTGTGAAATAGAGGAAGTTAATATTGTAGGCAGGCCTATTTGTTAGGTTTTTCTAGGTGTTCATTTTTGTGTAAGTTCCAATTCTCTTCTTTTGAGTTGTTGTTGATTTCTATTTGCCTTGTATTACTGCTGCTGCTGCTTCTTTTGGTGTTCTGGGAACACTGGGTGACTTTACTTCTAGGAACAGGAAGAAAAGATTTAACTCTTGAAACACCCAACTCAGTCTTTGATTTACTGTTGCTGCATTCAGTAGTTTGATGGCTGCTGAGAGGACTAACCTCCTGTAAGAGATGAGAAACCACACAAATTTATCACATTTGCCATTGTTACTAACTTCTGTTATGAGCCCTACTCCTGCCTCCTCTTTGAGCAAATGCAAAGGAGTTTCTCTCTCCAACTATAGGTTCTTGTGAAAAATCAAAAGAAAATGGAGAGGAGAAGCTGAGTAATTAATTTCCTATAGACTTACTGCATGATTTTCATTAGTCCTTGGCTGGTGTTACAAAACTCCTAAGTACAGGAGTCAGTGAATCAAGTGCTAAGGTGTCGATCTCCTTACCAACAGGAACTTCACAAAATTACAGGCCTGAGGAAATCACCAAATTGGAATAGTCCAATTTGTGGGTAGCTCTACAAACTACGTCACCTTGGGTAAGTCACCTAACTCTTCTGCTTTCTACTTTCAAGTCTTAAAAGTGAACTATTACTCAATAATCAAGGGGCATGTAGGAGAAAACATAAGAGAAACATTCCTTCCCTAGCAGAGCCTACATTCATCTATGATTAGGTCGCTCAAGATCTTCCATACTTGGAAAGCTGTGTGTTATCAATTCTCTAGTGTTTCAGAACTCCTATGATTACCTGGTCAATGATCTGAAAGCTGGATAGGTAAGATGATTTGCCCACAGTAAACGGAGTGGTGAAGCTGGGACCTCAGGTCTCCCAACTTTCACCCGAGGTGTTTTCCCTACATTGCATTAAATTCTGCAAACTAACAAACATGACATGACTCCTACTAAGTGAGCTACTCTGAATGCCTCTGAAGGAGTTGACCTTGATAACTTCTCCCCTTCAAAAGTAATAATGCAGCCAACAGCCATATAACCATTAAAAGATTTAAAACAAAACTAAAATTTAACAGGAAAAATCTGCCTTCACCTGGCAGTTGCATTCTCCTGGGTATCTTACATGATATTGGAATCACCTGGGGGAGCTTTAACAGTCATTGGCTGGGCCCTATTACCAGAGATTCATATTTAATAGTTCTGGGGTATGGCCTGGACATTAGGATTTTAAAAAATCTTGCGGCCAAAGTTAAGAACCCCTAGCTTAACTTCTCAATATCCTTTTTCTCCATTGAGCAATTAAATCAGGGGTCCCCAACCCACAGGCTGTGGACCAGTCCAAGGCCTGTTAAGAACTGGGCAGCACAGCAGGAGGTGAGCGGGGGCGAGCCAGCATTACCACCTGAGCTCTGCCTCCTGTCAGATCAGCAGCATTAGATTCTCATAGTAGTACAAACCCTCTTGTGAATTGTGCAAGTGAGGGGTCTAGGTTGCCCAGTCCTTGCGAGAATCTAATGCCTGACAATCTGAGGTGGAACAGTTTCATCTGGAAACCATACCTTCTACCCACGTCCGTGGAAAAATTGTCTTCCACGAAACCAGTTTCCGGTGCCAAAACTGCTGGGGACTGCTGTCCTAAATGGTAGCATTTTTCTTAGCCCTCTATAAGTCACACGTTGGTAATCTTTCCCTTCAGAGTATTTCAATCTCTAAGTATTTCCCAAAGTTCTTTCTTTAGCCCTCATTTATCTCCTGCATTTCCACCCCCCTAATTCACCTATATGTCTAGCCACACTTCAAATTCTTTCTAAAACTGTATTTATTGCACTTCCTCAATACTACTCATTTCTACAGCCTTTCCGCTTGGCTCATTACTGGTTAATGCTGCTCTCCCAGTGAATTTAGCAGGAAATCCTCAGTTATCTTTAGCAGCTGCCTTTCTCTCTCCTCACCAACCTAATCCAATGTTACCCACAAAATGGGCAGAGAATTATGGCTTTGCTGGTGCAAATAGGAAGGTAAAGGATAAGTCCTCACTAACTGCAAAGAACAAGTCCCAAACTTTAAAGCATGTCACTAAAGTTCTTTTAAAGTTTGGCTCCAATCCCCTTTAAATCCTATTTTTCTTTTACTTTCCTGTTAAAGTCCTAATTCTTTAATGTCCATTAAACTACCCCTAAATCACCAGTGAAATCTCTTGGTGTCAAGATTTTCAGACTCAGCTAATCTTAAGTAGAACAGCAATGTAAGTCTAATATATACTTGGCTAGAGGTTTGGGAAAATATAAAAACACTGAAACAACAAATATGTAATGGAGAATAAAGAGGGGACAAATCTGGGGTCCAGGCCACCTGCATTTACAGGGAAAGGAAAGAGAAGTCTAGACTGCAAGAAGCTAGCTTAGAAAGGCAAGAGCTTCCTGACAAAACAAAACAACAGATGGGCTTGGTTTTAACTACGTCCAAGGAAGCCTGGAAAAAGGCTGAGCTACATCTGGTGAGGGGACACATTCTAGTCCATCCTTGTCACCTCCATGTGTAGTTGATGGTATGTTAAGGGCGAATCTGCTTAGTATGTTCTGCTTTTGTCTTGTAAAGATGCTTATGCTGTCAAGTTACCAGGAAGAAAATGAGAAGTTACAATTGCTTGCCATGAGTTGGATGGTGATAGAGTCACAACTGTAAAAACAGTGCAGGTACCATGATCCAATCTCATTTTTCCTAACAAGAAATTACTGTTAAGACTGCAAACTGGGACTTAGTCATGGGCCTACTAAGGCCAATTACAACTTGTAATTTGGTCTAAAACACCAGCAAATTCAACACATACATAGTATTCAGAAAACATGAAATATGGCATTATAATAAGGATAACAGCTAGTTGCTATACAGAATCCGGTGGTGAGGGGAGTTGTTTAATTTTGCTATTGTCAAACCCACAGAATTAATGTCATGGCCCAGAGGAAGGAAAGGAGACATACACAGTGTTCTAGTTTGTTTCTGTACCTGCAACATGATGGTGAGGGGAGTGTACCTTCATGGTCTGAGGCAGGAAATGTCCACATGAAATAAAGTACTGAGAAGTACCCAGAACAACTAAAAAAATGTAGTTTGGTCAGTCCCTGGAAGTGTGAGGCTAGAATGGAAGGGGGTAGGATGAGAACATGGAGAATCACTTGGGCTTAGTGTGAGCCACAGCAATTCAAGGCCAGGAGTGCAAGAATAGAGCAAGTGACCGATGCACAGCGTCCTGCCTGAAAAGTGCTCCTGACACCCTGGAAGTCAAGCCTAGGGGGCAGCGGAGTTTAGGAGCAGGAAAGTTACAGGTGTTTAATGCTTCTTGGGATAAAACCCCCAAATTCTCTGTATTAAATGTATAACGTTTACTATCCATGTTGCTGTGCATGTTAAACTAATTCGTTTAGAAAGGCACTGACCTAAAGTAAGTTTTATTTAGCCTTAAAGAATTGGTAAATCAGAGCAATTCATCCAATACACAGCATCTACTAGAAGCTAAGAAGATACTGTAATTCCTCTAGATGGGAGAGATGGGGGCAGGAGGAAAAGAACATGTAGGGAAGGTGGCACTGGGGGTGAGTCTTTAAAGAGGCACAGGACTGTGACAGGTGAAGAGAGAAGGTTCTACGGGGAAGGAGCACACAGGGGAGTAGTAAATTACATGTAAAAAAGGAACATGTAAAAAGCTACATGAAGGCATCTCAATAATCCCTCTAAAGATATATTGGGAAAGAAAGAAATGGGTGGAAAATGAAGATGACAGATCAGGGCTATGTTTTAGAGCAGTGGGTCTCAACCTTGGCTGCATGTAAGAACCACCAGGGAGCTTTAAAAAACCCATTGTCCAGGCCCTGAGGATGGAAAAAAAAAAAAAACAACCTCAAGTGGATTTCATCATGCGAAAAAAAAAAAAAAAAACAACCTCAAGTGGATTTCATCATGCAACCAGATGTGAACTTGTCCTTTCAGAGGATTAGTTTGGATTTACATGAAAGGAAAACATTTATTAGCATTTGTTCTTCCTGTTGATTTAAATATGTATATTTGTTTTTAATTTAGAAGGCTGGCTAAATGCCACTTGATTAGTAAACCCAATTATGCTCCCTTACTGTTAGAGCAGTGAGGAGCTATATTGTTGCAAATAATAAAGATAACTTATTCATTTTTGTTTTCCAACAGATAATGATTGTCACAGGGCCCCTCTCCAATGGAGGCATTGCCAGCCTTCTGGCCATGAAGGAGAAAGTGATTTCAACTAACCCAGGGAGCTCTTACCTCTAAATGGAGATACTTCCTGATAACAGAAGAAACTGGGCAACTAACCCAGAAATACCAGCTGCGTAGGAGAAGAGAAAAGGCATCAGCCAGTCAAGGTTTCAGAAGGCTGCCAACAGTAAGTACCGCTTTGCCCTCTGCTGGCAGTTTCTGAGGAAAACATCTTCTAGCTCTTGGGGAAGAGTCCCTCCAAGTAAGTGTCTTCAGCCGGCAAAGGGAGAGAAGACTAGGAGGCAGCGGTCCTAATCCCCACATCAAACTGCACATTTAAAGAGCCCAGATAGTATAAAAGGACTCGTTTTAAAAAATATCTTTTAAACAAAGCTGCCCAGAACTTTGACTTTCAGTACTACTTTTATTTGTGGACAGTACCTTATTGTAGCAACTCAATACGGTCACTTGACAGAGAAGTAGGGGTATGACAATGTTTCTTCATTAGACATTTAAGGAGCAGCCATTCTCTATTTTTACACACGAAAGTGATTTGGCCTTATGGGGAAGGTAGCTCACTGTTCCTCTTGCTAAGATCCTCCTGGCCCTTTCCACTGTCCATGTTCCACAAGGAATCCTAAATTCTTGGGTCCTAGAGACTAGTGTTCAGTCAAGCACAGCTCAGGGCAAGCCATGAATACAGGGGGAGTGAGTTGAGGCTTTAAAGATGGCAAAGGGATGGGCCCTAGACTGTTTTCCAACCAGAACGCTCAGTGCTGACTCCAGGTCACCTCCTTACGTCATCCTCCAAATTTTGCTGGGCTTCTAAATTGTTCCCAATTGAACAAAAAAAGGCAGACATTATGATAGAGTGAGCTTGAAAGCCATGCTTTTCTTCACAGGACATCATGTTAAATATTTTGTATTAGAGCCCCCAGCCGTGTAAATTCCCACTCCCATACCTGCTCTCCCAATGCATGCAGCTCACATAGTTCCACATCTAATAGCCAGGATCTAAACCTAATGAAGCAGTGAGGGAGCAGGGCTGTGGGGCCCAGTGCTGCTAGGTGATGAGATAAGGCTTAATAACTTAATAGTCTCACTATGCTTACTTTATAATCCTGCTCTCTGCACCCCACCCTCCCACCCACACACAGGTCTTTGTAAGCCACCTTGGGAGTAGATGAGAACAAGATGTGAACGGCAATCAATCAACATGGTTTGGTGAACAAACCATATATTACAAAGTGCTTCTGTGAAGTCTGCATCCTCACAACATGGGTGAGACATTTCTTATTGTTTCTGCTCACCCAGGAATACCATGCTGTGCCCGCTCTTGCCATTTATTAACCAACTGATAATGGTGCAGTGCTGTAGTCATGGAAGACATTTCAAAAGGTTAAGGAAGTCTACTGGAATCCTGGTTCTTCTAGTTGCCATTCAGACTTGTTTTTAAAGTCTCATTGAAATGTAGTTATGGAAAGTCAGGATGAAATAAAATTGAGATTTTTTTGCAATGTATAAGACCTTTATGTTATCACTCAGTGCTTTGCTATAATTAACTCTAATTTTCTAAAATGCAGGAAATCTTAGATGACAGTTTTGTTACCATAGTACCCCCCTCGTCCGCAATTTTGTTTTCTGTGGTTTCAGTTACCTGTGATCTGGAAATATACAATTCATAAATTTGCAGGCCATTCTAAGTAGCATGATGAAATCTTGCACCATCCTACTCTGTTCTGCCCAGGATGTGAATCAACTTGTCCATTCTGTCTACATTACCCACCCACTGGCCACTTAGTAACCCTCTAGGTTATCGGATTGAAGGAATATAGTATATATAAACTTTGGTACTATCTTGGATTTCATGCATCACCTGAGGATAAGGCAGAACTACTGTATTTCTAGTTTTGTCATATACAAATGAAAAAAAAAATGGAGATCTCGAATCAAATAGAAGGGAAAAAAGTAATGCTTTTCTATGTCATTTTTTTCCCCAAAATATTCTATAAGCACTCTTTCTAAAAACTATGAACACTTTTACCTTTATCCTATTTCTCAGTTCTTAGCTTTGGTTTAAAAAAATAACTCTGTGATTCACACTGAAAGATGATTTGTGAAGTCAATTCCATAGCAATCATCCTTTGTTCACTTTGGCGAGAAAGGGACACTTACCTTTTGTGACACTGGCATTCTCAGATTATTAATAGTTGCTGAAAGTACACGGTTGTTTCCAGAACTATCAAACATCCTTATATCATCCCTGGAATCAGCAATCTGGAAAATACAGAATTTGCCCAGTCATGTCTCCACAGTCACATTGTACATACTCAAGGTACAGCTAAATGGTGGAGAAAGCACAGCAGAAGTGTCACTCTTCCTTCCCTGCCCCTCAAGTCCTGAACTGTTCACATGAAAGACTTCAAGTCTTTATGTAAAACTGACAGCAAATGCATGAGAAACATCCTCTACGGAAAAAGAATCCATTTAAAAAGTCAAAAGAAGACCAGAAGAACTCTCTAGGGAAAAAAAGTCACTTTGCAAGTAAAGAAAGGATATAACATCTGCAAGATTTTAATCATTACCTTACTTTTCCAGTGGATATATATTTTGTTTCCAACAAAGTTAAATAAGAGTGAATTCTACTTTGTCGTAGATATTATGACGACTCAAATAACAGAGTTTAGAGTCTCAGGAAGCTGAAAGTTATAACCACTCAAAAGGCATCTATCAAGGCAGCTCGGTGAAACCTGCTGCAGATACCAGAGTGCCAAAACAGGTTGAACTTGATGCTGTCCGTGTTTTCTTTGAGATTTCAGGTCACTGGTTTCCATATTTGGTCTCAAATTTCACAGCTTAAAGATTATGATGATATACATTATATAAGCTAATTCTTTTTCTCATTTGCAAAGAAAGTTGCTGCTTGGTCTATAACGTAAGTCGGCTGTGATGCTTGTTATAATTTTCTTACTGATAGATGACTGATATGCCAAAGTTAGAAATGTGGAAAGGAAAAAGATCTGAGGAAACTCAAATTTAGGCTCATATAAAAAGCTGCCCAGGCTGGGTGCAGTGGCTCACGCTTGTAATCCCAGCATTTTGGGAGACTGAGGCGGGCAGATCACCTGAGGTCAGGAGTTCAAGACCAGCCTGGCCAACATGGTGAAACCCCATCTCTACTAAAAAATCTAAAAATTAGCCAGGCATGGTAGAGGGCACCTGTAATCCCAGCTACTTGGAAGGCTGAGGCAGGGAGAACTGCTTGAACCCGGGAAGCGGAGCTTGCAGTGAGCTAAGATCCTGCCACTGAACTCCAGCCTGGGCGACAAGAGCAAAACTCCGTCTCCAAAAAAAGAAGAAAAAAACTGCCCAAATGAATTGATGTGACTTATACTAATGCAATTAACATACAATTTTAACTTCAGGTCTCAGAGGAGTTTGGAAAAGCAGGCTTCACAAAGTAACGCTCCTTTATTGTATAAATGATATTTCGGAAGAAACGGCCTTTCTAAGCAAGGTGAGGGATGGTTTGATTTGGAGCATTAACCATGTTATTCAATAAGGAATTTCTTTTAGGGAATTGTCCCCCAAAAGTCTCCCAGCTGTTGAGTAGAGCCACTCAATGCTCCCCATTTGTACTGCTCACCTTGCTGATATCAGACTCAGACTTGCTGGAGCACATGCTCTGAAGTTCCTTGACAAGATCTGCTTCGTCATCCGAACCCAGAGAGAGTCTCTGATCCAAATTCAACGTCAGTGATAGATCATTCTCTAAAGACCTAACACAAAGTTCAGAAAAACGTTTTTCAAAGTGAGAACAATTCCCAATTTGGAAATCTAGACACTGTACCTTTTTTGGGATTTGGTGTGGGGTAGGGAAAATGTTTTTAATATCATTTAAAGTATTTCATAAATGTCATTTAATGCAAGAAATTTCCACAGGATTTTGATAACTCCTACTCAAAATTCTTAGAGGATAAAATTTTGTTTCACAAAGAACTTCACTTTGATGTACAATATTCCAGGCTCCCTACTCTTGCCGTTTCTTCTGTCTCCCAGGCCAGATAGGATGCTAAACACTGTAGCATAGGGGACACTGTGATAAAATGGGGCAAACACGAATTTCAAACTTGGCTCTATTGCTAGCTAGCAATATGACCACGCACCAGGTTTTCTTAACACCTGTTCCTGGGTTCCCTTTTCTGTAAATAACCCTTATGTGTACATCTAAGGTTGCTGGAAAAATGATACAGGCTGTTGCAGGTCATGGATCTAGCTGTGGTCCTGGCAGAAAATAGCGTGCCATGCAGTTTCCTTCATCTCCCTTCTCTCTCTTCACCCTCCTCTCTTCTGTAATGCTACAAACTAGCGGACATGATCCTAAATGTTACCTGCCAAGTGACAGGGCACACAATTTATTGGGCTACCATGGGGACTTATGTACAAACTGCCTAAACATTTCTATTCTATAATTGTCCAAACCATCCTTTATATCTCGATATTTGTAAGCTGAAATAGTCTATTTCTTAGGAATAATATAAGAAATTATCACTGTAAATTTATAGCACTTAAAAATCACGCCTGTAATCCCAGCACTTTGGGAGGCCTAGGCAGATGGATCACAAGGTCAGGAGTTCGTGACCAGCCAGGCCAAGATGGTGAAACCCCGTCTCTACTAAAAATACAAAAATTAGCCAGGCACGGTGGCAGGCACCTGTAATCCCAGCCACACAAGAGGCTGAGGCAGGAGAATCGCTTGAACCTGGAGGCGGAGGTTGCGGTGAACCGAGATCACGCCACTGCACTCTAGCCTGGGCAAGAGAGCAAGACTCTGTCTCCAAAAAAAAAAGTCACACTGTTTCTGTAAATCTGTGGAAAAGTCATCTAATGACTGTCTAAAAGTTCACAAATGCATAAACAGAATTTGATCAAATGAAACCTATATTTCTAACCTTATTCAACAAATTACAAGCAAAATAGCCTTTATATTGCATTATATTAATCTTAAGGAACAGTTTAGAGGTTATCCAAAGATGCCATTAGATTTCAGTTTAATATCAGCATTTGAATGACATATATCAATATATCACTTTTTTAAAAACCGTATTAACATAATATTCAAATAATTGAGAACATGGAACATTTAAAATAGTAATTGAGGTTACTTGATTTATCTTTGTTTGCTATGAGTTAAATTTGAAAGGGGAACTTACTTTTGTTTTGACAGAGAAGCATTCCTGTTACAATTCAGCTGTGATATAGTCTTATTTTTCATACCTGTTAAAAAGAACCATTTTCAATAGTTCATTATCCCTGTGCCTCTTGAATTCTGTATTTAAAAGAAACAGACTGTGGACTTTGCAGTACTTTCATACTGTTCTTGGATTAGTATCCAGGATTTGAGGAGATTTTCCCCAGGACAGAGGCTCTGGGCATAGCCTCCTGCAGAGGCATTGTGGGAAAGTCAAGGAATAGCCAACTCCCTCGAGAACATTTTGATGGAACTCGGTACAACTAACACTACCTGAAGCTCAAGTCAAGAATCCTGAATTTCGCTTTTACGGATGGCCGTTCTTCTCTTTAGTCAAGTCCCTAGTTCCTTAGGCCCTTGTTCTCAAAGGACCAAAAGAAGATTTTACTATCTGCCTTTTGATGATGGTAATCACCCTTCCTCTACCTTTGTGTGCATTCTAACACTACTATGTAATCAAGTATAGTTTTTGATATGCGGCATTAGCCATGCACTTGTAGAAATTTAACTTTTAACAGCTTTTGCATTACACAGAAAAGAAAATATGAACAGGGTACAAAAAGTCATAGAATTTAAAAAATGCTGAAAATCATATAAATGTTTTTTAAACTGCAGATTATGACATAGTTAAAAAAAAAAGAAGAGAAAATAGCCTGTATTGCTTGCTGGAGGTATACTGATGCATATCAGTTATATATACACACAAATGCAGAGGCTTGTGTGTACAGCGATCACGGTGTAAAATGTATTTCTCAGTATGGGTTATGGTTAAAGTTTGAGAAACACTCTTATAAACCATTTTAGACTCAATGTTGTGAATGCATTAAAAGTTATTTTTGAGTGAATTCTAAAAATATTAATGTTGTCAACACAAATTTTCTCTAAAGAATGTTTTTGAAAAGTAAATACATCCTCATTAAAAGCAGATCAAAGAAAATCACTGTCGAGTTTCTTTAGTCATACTTCTGTCATTATTGTCCAAAGCACTGACTAGTGGCTTCTACTAATTACTACATAGCGCACAGCCTTGGGCTCTGCCCTAAAAGCCTGGGATCTGACATCATTGGCCTTTCTGTTTTAGGTCAGGAAAGAAATGGGCTGTCTCTTTATCAAATTTGATGAGCTTCCATAGTGATCTGCATGCAAAGGGATTCCTGTGGTTTTTTCTTTTTTTTTTTTTTTTTTTTTAACAAAAACCAAAGTCACCCCAACCATTGTAATAATCACATATACAGTGTAATTATTGGAAAAATTTACCATTATAAAAATAACGAGAACCATGCTAGTCATGGTTTCCAACCCAACTACTGACTCATGAATTATATACTTTGTAAAGTTAAGTTTTAGAAATTTCCTTGTTGAAGTCAGTGTAAATTCTTGTAGCATAGTTTTATTCTGTCCAAGAAGTTCATGCTTCAAAGAATATAACATTTGATATCAAATAGTTCTAAAACTAAAATTATTAAAAATACAAATAATTTCGTCTATTCATCTTTTTTTACATTTAGCATAATATAGTTTTCTGATCCAGACTCTTCCATGATACTGCTTTAAATTCATATTCATTTTGTTGATTCTGTTTGTCTACTCTAAAGCATATACCAACAATTAAGTTAGCTCAAAAAGTTGGTCTTAAACTTTATAGAGATTCTAATAGACTTAGAAATGACACAGTGAAGAGCCTCAATTGGTGTCCAGTTATCTGAGTATCCATAGATCATTGCATGTCTACAAGATTAGGGTGTCATGGACTACAGTAAATAGCACTAGACTTGCAAGAAACAATTACAGAACCGCATATTTCCAGGGGAGGTGATTTGGAGCAGGTGCCCAAGGGTTTCTGAACCTCAGTTTTGTTCTCTGTAAATGGAGATCATTATCATTGTCTTAGAGCTTTCTTGCATACTGAAAGGACTAAGAGCAAATGAAAGGTATAATCCTTGCTACAGAAAGTCATCTGGGGGTCTCTACTAAATTGGTGGGCTGGAGTCTAGTGATTCTTACTCCCTAAATCAAACACTCTGACAACTTTGGGAAGTCATAACAAGCTCTTAGGATCAAAACAGTATCTTATTATCAATATAAAATACTGATCTTTTTAAAAGTATAAGAAAATTCATTTTATTCAGTAAATTTTCATTCAGTCCCTTAAAAAGGGGTCACAATATGCTATCATGCACTTAGGGTAACTGGGGAACCCTAGCATATATTGATAGGATTAAAAAAACATTAAATTCTTATCAAAATTAACAAAATACAAGCTTACAAATGAAAATATACTCATAACTAAAAGCAACTTTATGTTTTTTAAAACGTAGGATTTTAAGTACCTCATTTAGAAACCCCACTGCTATAAAGCTGGCATAAAATTTCACAAAACAAATACTTTGAGAGGGGAGGTAAATGAATGACATAATCTGAAGTCCACAGTGCACATGAGGTGGAAATTTCTTTTCATTGTTATTCCAATTTGGATTTGTTTTGGGAAGGACATTTATAATTTATATAATAGCTGATTATCCTATTATCAATGCCAAAAGGAATAGGTCTAACACCAGAAGATACACACGTGTTACATCTTCTTCGTTAGAATGAAAGCTTACATATTTTTCACTTGATGTCCCATCATATGAAATCTGTCCAATTTATTAGAATATAAACTCGATGAAGGCAGGATTTTTTTTTTTTTTTTTGAGACAAGAGTCTCACTCTGTCACCTGGCCTGGAGTGCAGTGGCGTGATCTCGGCTCACTGCAACCTCTGTCTCTCAGGTTCAAGCAGTTCTCATGCCTCAGCCTCCTGAGTAGCTGGGATTACAAGCATGTGCCACCACGCCCAGCTAATTTTTGTATTTTTAGTAGAGACAGGGTTTCACCTTCCTGACCTCAAGCTATCCACTTGCCTTGGCCTCTCTCAGTTCTGGGATTACAGGGATGAGCCACCATGCCTGGCCAGAATACATATATTTTTTACCACTCTATTTCCAGTGCCTAGACTAAAACCCAGCACATGGTACACGTCATACATAAGAAAGAAATGTGTACACCTGATTCACCTGGAAAGGCCTTAAATGGGTATCAAATATGTCTCTACATGTATTTTTTTAATGTAAGATTAACTTAGGAGTGACATAATAGGAGATAAATATGCCAATGATTTTATTATGCAATAATACAATGATTATACAAATTGTGAACACCAAGAGAAACAAATTAATAAATAAATGACCATTAAAGTTAAAGATTAATTTTGGAATTCTGGTTTGAAAGTGGTATTTTTCAGGTAGGGATCTCCTGTATATTTTTGGAAATGTACCTACTATATAGTTTGTTTATTCCATGAAAATGTGCATTGAAATACTTAAACTTTGTTTTGCCAAATGCATAGTGATAAAAATGAAAGCATATTTGCTTTCAGACACTGGATCAGGTATGTCCACCTCCTTGTAGGCAGCATGCCAACCCCCGCCCCTTACCTTCAGTGCTTAGGTCTGGCTTATTCCAGGTGGGTAAAGAGAAGTGGCCAGACTTCCTGCGAGGACTGGTGTTCACCTTTCTCCAGGCACCACTCTCTCCTTTCTTCTTGTTACAACTGTTATAACTGGAAACTATGGATAAAGGGAAACCTCCTCCTCTGAAATCAGCTGTATGCTGGTCTAGCTCTGAAACAACACAAATCACAGCAGGGATAATGCAGTTTCACTGATTAAAGCAAAATACATTTCTGTTTCTCAAAGATACGGACTGTTCAAAATAATGCATTTATTTAATATCCAAGCTGGGGTTTTGTGAACCAGAACAAACTTTACTTGGAGGTCTAGAATTCAAACATAAACCAGTAATTAAAATCACAGTTCTGGAACACTGCTATAAAATATATATTTTTCTAATTACAAAGAGAGAAAGCTCTCTAAAAACAACTTTTAAAAGGTATTTTATAAGGGTGTGAATTTCCTCTCCTCTCTGCAGAAACCCACATACCTGCTCTGGGGAGGGGACAGCCATGCAGTACAGCTTTATTTAGCAAGATGCTGAGAGCAGCTTTGACCACAGCCTGCTGTCCTTGGCTAGGGTGTCTTTTAGCAGTTGTCTGCCCAAAGCCAGGTTGTCTTTTCACAGAGGCTCTTGACAATATTGCTTCTTGAACTCTGGGTGCGATGACGCCATTCCACAGCTTAGACATCCACCTAGCAGGAGAGGGGCCGATTCTTCCCTTAGGAGCAGGCTTCTCAATAATTATACACAATTCTATGAAAGGACAGTTTGAAGACTATGGGGAAAAAACGTTAAGTGTTTCTATAGATATGCTACCTTTCCCAGGTAGTTTTCGAATAAGTGAAATTACCCGATACAAAAGTGTTTGAATCTGCCTCAAAAATACAATGTATTTCAAATGAAACTGACTGTTTACATGTCTCTCTCAATGTAGAATCAATGCGTGAGTGCTGAGTGAATGAATGCATGAATAAACACATGGAAAGGAAGGTAAATTTAAAGACTGAAGAAATCTGGAAAAAAGATTTCCTAAAAGTCCATGTCTAAATAGCTTCAACTTCTTTGTTACATCTCCTTAATAAGGTGCACATACATTGTATTTTAATATTTCTGAAATTGGGATACTTTTTTTTTTTCTTTTTTCGAGATAGTCTCGCTCTGTCACCCAGGCTGGAGTGCCAAGGCGCAATCTCAGCTCACTGCAACCTCTGCCTCTTGGGTTCAAGCGATTCTCGTGCCTCTGCCTTCCAAGTAGCTGGGATTACAGGCATGTGGCAACAGGCCTGGCTAATTTTCATACTTTTAGTAGAGATGGGGTTTTCCTCATGTTCGCCAGGCTGGTCTCGAACTCCTGACCTCAAGTGATCTGCCTGCCTTGTCCTCCCAAAGTGCTGGGATTGCAGGCAGGAGCCACTGCGCCCAGCCTGGGATGTATAATCACTGGCAAATTAAATCTGCCTGTCCCAAGGCAAGGGCTCGCTGGCGCGTGTGGGTGGGCTCAGTTCTATAGGGAGGATAGGGGTCAACCAGCTATCGCCTCAGGTGGACTGTTTGCCATAAACAGTGGGACTGCAGCCCAAATTTGCAGCACTCAATGCCAAATAAAATTCCATCAAAAAAAGATTATGCTTTGTTGCAGTATTAAAAAACACTTATATGACTAAAGGCTATAGAAAAAAAACCACATCTCCCAGGTTAGGAATGTTTTCAAAGCTATTAGACATTGCATAAAACTTTCGAGAATTGTCAAAAACTATGATCCATCTATTTTAAGTTTCTCTCTTAGTGTCTAGTGCTACACAATTGGGGGAAAAATAAAAGTACAACAGGGAACACAGACAAAATTCTGGTATTCTACAGCATGAATCAAAATTATGCAGTTATTCCTAAAAGTGCTAAAGTATAACTATAAGCTGTGGTCTGAAAAAAAAAAAATCAACTCCTTAACTTAGCCACTAGTAGACAATTCCCTGTGGCATTTCTGCACATCTGGTGTCAGGTTTTGTTCTGAACTATCTTTTCAGTCTTGGAAGACAGAGATAAATGTCTCCTTCAGGAGCAGAGGGCAGAATTGTTTCCTGACCAGGATAATAAAAATAACATCTTCCAGGGCCAAGGGTCGACAGAGTTGCAGCACCCCTCTTTAGAAACCTTGGAGGGATGGGAAGGGGGGTGGTTCCACAGCTGTGAGGCAAATCCAGCATCCACATGGGCTACTATGTATCACCCCATGTGGCTTCAGGGATAAAGGGAATCTATGTAAAAGTGAAGCTCAGGCTGCCTGCTGTGTTGTGGGTGATGAAGTCCTGGTCCCTAACTCAGCATCCTGAACCATGGCAGGCTAACTTGCTAGCTTGCAAATAGGGTAAAAATCTTGGAATCTCCATAGTTCTTGACAAATACTATATTCCATATAGGAGAGGTCAAAAATGATTCCTAAGAATCTTGAGACTCTGGATGTAAAAAAGACTTTAATTTAATTGACATAATAATGAAGAAAGTGGTAATTATATCAATAAGTGTATTTATTTTGTAGCAAAATTCTAAATGTATATTTAATATAGTACTTCTTTCCCACCAATTAGCTGTTATAAAAATGGTGGTTTGTCTTACAATAGAGAAAATATACATATACTTTTTAGAGACAGGGTCTTGCTCTGTCACTCAGGCTGGAGTTCAGTGGCTTAATCAAAGCTCACTGCAGTCTTGACCTCCTGGGCTCAATTGATCCTCCTGCCTCAGCCTCCCAACTCAATAGCTAGGAATACAGGTGCATGCCACTATGCCTGGCTCATTTTTTTTTTTTTTTAAATAGAGATGGGATCTCACTATGTTGCCTGGGCTGATCTTTACTCCTGGCCTCAAGTGATCCTCCCCGCTGAACTTCCCAAAGTGATGGGATTACAGGCATGAACCACCACATCCAGCTAAGAAGATATTATTTCTATCCCCTGCTTTCCAAAACAGACTTCTGCCCATGATACCAGAAACTACAGAATCAAATCTGCTTGCTGGTCACAGAACCATTACTAAACTGGATGGTAACAAATTTTTTCTCATTTCAATTTTCTCCTGATTTTCTATTTCATTAACCTTATTGTATATATGTCTGTTCTCATAAGATGCTTCAAAGGAAAACACAGTAAGTACTGAACATACGTCTCAATAAAGGGAAAGCTTTTCAATTCATTAACAGAATGCAGGTTTTTTGGAGGGTGTGCATACAATACTTAATGAAACTTCTTATGTGGGACCTCACTCAGGAGACTCTGCACAGCAAGCCAAACATAACTTGGATGAGAGTTTTCTAATAGAGGAAAAACCTAGCTCTCAGCAAAAATGCAGCTGCCCTAGGAAGCACACAGTAGCCAAGCTGTGGCCATCCTCTGAAAGAGCAGAGAGCACTGGCACTCCGTGTCAGTGACAGGAGGTGGCGCAAGGCAGCCTGGTCAGCATTCTCATCCTCAAACATCTGAATTGGCCATGTCTCTATTATAAGCAGAAAGATAAGGAAAAATGGCACTTACTTCACTGTCACTTGGGCATGCCCAGGAACTACAGGACAAGACAGGAAATATTTTGGTCCAAGAAGTGCTTCAGGTGTGCCCAAGCGGGCCAGGCAGGAGTTAAGCTGACGCCAGACGGACAGAGCCCAGTCGACAATCTTGCACACAGGATCGCAGGGGGAGGGCGCCTGACCTTTGAACTAGAGAGACAGGGAGGTGGAACCCAGGAGCTTGGTTTAGAAAATTTTGTTTTAGAAGCCCAAAATTAAAAATATAAAACTTTAAATCAATATTGAAAAGTAGCTGAATCTTATTTAACTTTACTTGGGATGGCTGAAGGAGGGATAATAACACATACTATAGTTATGCAAACGTGTTAGTGTGATAAGCATTTTTCTTCTTTAATTCTCACCATGAGCCTGAGTTAGGCATTTTTACCCCATTTTACATATCAGGAGACTGAGGCAGGAAGAAAAAATAACTTGCCCAAGGTCCCACAGGTAATAGTGGCAAAGCCAGGGCTAGAGTCTATTTATATTTTTTATTAAGGTATAATTGACAAAAATTATACATATTTGTGGTATATATCATGTTTTGATGTATGCATACATTGTGAAATTATTAAATTAAGCTGATTAACATATCTATCCCTTCACATACTTACTTTTATTTACGATCTACTCCCAGCAATCTGCAAATATACATAACTACAGAGGGCTTATTTTTAATAGAAAAATAGGATACAGCATCTCGCTGAAATAATAAAGGAGTCACTTATCACATTTAAAATGAATTCAGTAACCACTATCAAGCTAAAGAACTTCCTCTTCTTCCTCAGGCTCAACATTTCTGAAGCTCTCTGTTTAAGCTTCACTTTCTACGGTCAGCCAGGGCTGAAAGAACAGGCTTAGCTTTGTAGGCAGCTGACAGAGGGTGAGGGGTCTCCCCAGCTGCCTCATCAAGACCACATGTAGAGGAAGGGAGAAGGAGAGCAGAGCTCTCATTGTAACTCGGTCCCCAGGGAAATGTTACTTTTTCTGGGAGGACTGAATTATTCTCTTAATGACTGTCTAATAAACTGCTTCTAAAGCTCAGACTGTTAGACATCATAATGGAATCATATTTCACAGTGCCCAGAGGCAGAATGTAATGTCTTTCCTAAGGACCTGAACAAACAGGAAGGGTGTCCACCTCTCTCCAAAGTGCAGATGTTGTTTATATGAAATTTCTCCTTTTGCAAGTTGGCTGTATTATGGGAAAAGTGGTTATCAGACAGTACATTAAAAACTGGTGTTTCATTAAAAGGACTATCCAATAAATAGACTTTCTAGTAACTACATGTTTTTATTTCCTTCCCTAGAGATATATTCCTTCAGTGTTAATGGATAATTTTGCATAGAGGTATGTATGCCTACTATGTATTCTATGCCTATTTGTTATTGCCGCTAAGAAGGAAAAATCCATGTCAGTTAGTGTACTCATGAAATACAGAGGAAACAAAAGAAAAGGTGTGAAAAGCTAATGAAGAGCAAGTGGTCAGTTCTGGTGTGGTTTGATGGAGTAGAGAAAGCCACCCAGCAGGTACTGCAATTGCCTTCCTTTTTCTTTTTTTTTTCTTTTGAATTTTACCAGCTGGAAAAATGAGGAAATTGAGCCAGGCCCTTTATCTTTCAGATCCCTTCCAGACTGGCAGTCTTGAAGTACAGACCGACACAAGCTGCTATGGTAATTCGAAAGAAGAACTGACTGACTACAGCATGGTCAGCAAAGACAAATAGATGAGGTGGGGACTTCAGCCGGGTCTCTCACAGGATGTCCAGGACATGGGATTGGTGAGGGGAGGTGGGAAGAGTGTCCCAAATATGGAAAAGGGAAGGAACTGTGGAGGAGCGGTCAAAATGGATGCTGATGTTTGCAAATAACAAAAGGGATGAATAAATGACAGGCTTCTACAAGTAAACAGTCTACGTAACTGTTACTAATTCAAGGTGCTGGATCTGATCCCCCACCTAGCATGTCCCCTGAACAAATGACTTCAAGGCCACGTAGTTGTCCCTGAGTTTTCCAGATGCCAACCTCCTCCTCCCTAGGCCTGAGATGTGTCGCAAGTGCTGCTCCTTCTGCCCAGACCCCCTGCCTCTCTATTCTCAGCAAACTCTTCTTCCTTCAGATAACAAATTAGCGTGACCTGCAAATCCTTCAATGTGACCACAGATAGAGAGGCCTCCACCCCAAATTCCTAAAATAAGTACTCTTCCCCACTTCTGCCCAAGTTTCTATAGTGGTACCTTACCTGTTTCTTTCACAGCACATATTAGCCACCTGTTTAATTAGCATGATTTGAGTGTTGTACCCATGAAGTCGGACAGAATTAGAACTGGGAACACAGAGTTTAATCTGATGTCATTTATCAGATTTGTGGCCCTGCCACTCAAGAAGAGACAAGCCTTAAATAGTTGAATCCAGTCCAGTGGTGAAATAGCATAGGTAAAGGTTACAGATTCAAATACAAGCTGAGAACTACATAATGTGTAAACTGAATCTACCCTACTTGGAAGGCATGGACTTAGACGCTTGTACACAGTGACTATCAGTGGGACTCTACTGGCTTTTTTTCCTGTTATTGAGGAAAGCCTAAGGCCAGATCACAAGTCCTCAACAAGTCTGGCCGATACATAGACTTGGCCAGCCAAGAAAATAACCCTAAATTTTCATGGAAAGAGAACCCAGGTCTCTTGAGATGGAAAAAATTTGGGGGGATGGGGACAGGGGGTGTACTTTTATCTTCATTAATATTCAGAATTAAATATAATCAAACATTATTTTTTGGGTTAGGATGAGAGAATCATATATTGGGTGTTTTTAAATACTTGAAATGTTTACAGGAATTTCATATATTAGAATAGCTTCATGTCCAGTTAAAAATGGTAACTGAGTTCAGGGTTGTGGTCTTAAGAAGGGGTAAGAGGATTTTTTTAAGTTTATGTAAATGGCACAAGAATTAAGAGAACATTTGAGCCACAATTTATAAATTTAATTTTCTGGTTTTATAAGAGTTAATTAAGTACTTGGGAAGATTTGTCAGCAGAAGTTCTTAAAAAGAGAAATAAAATATATTAAAGTTTTAAAGACCAAACTATTTAAAGAAATGTAATTGAGCTATGAGTCCCTTCAAAGGTGATTGTTAAATTTTGCTAGATTTATACATAGAAAGATAAATTAACTTAAAAGCCTGAGGGAAAGCCGGGTATTTGGATGTACAACTCTAGCACACTGGATGCATTTTTAAAAATAGCGCTTGAATAATGCCTCCTGAATAAAAACTGTCCTCCAAGGTCCCAAATCCTACAAAGATAGTTTCTTTTTGAAGGCCTGTCTTTCCATGAGAACACTAGCTCTCTGAGGGTGAGAGGACCCCCGTTTTGTCTCACAGTCCCCAGGCCAGGGGCAAATGTTTACAGAATAACCAGCTAACACTGTTCTGATGCGCTTATCACACTGCGTTTTGATGATCAGTTGCCATGGCTATATGTCCTTTCAATCTTAGTACTGGATCTTCCTTGGTGTGCCACAAAGTGAGAATTTAGAAAATGCTATGACTGACTGACGGGAAGAACAGGCTGAGAAGTTCTAAGTCTGGATGTCTGATAACAAAAAAGGAAGTCGGCGGGGGAAACCTGGAGTTAGGTTTGGGGACAGGACGTGTTGAATTTGTTATGTGTGCAGTATCAGATGGACTGCATTATATAGATCGGTAGCTGATTACATGAACTTAACACAAAATAGAGGGGTACGCAGACAAAGGAGAAAGCTGGATCAATTTTTAAACATGAATTCTGGAAGAAACATTACTTACATATATGTATATATAGTCCCTCACCAGGTCTTACAAATAGTAAGTGTTCAAAAAAGTTTTTTTAACTTAATAAGAATGACATTAAATATTTCGTATTCTGGGTAAGTGATGAGATGCTGTATCTGGATTTGTAGTATGTTCACCTGGTATTAATGGTAATGAAAAACAATTCTATTTTCCTAAAAGTAAGGTCTCAGATAAAATGCTAACATCACCAAAATGTACAGAGCTCTTTCAGCATACATTTTTCCAAAATTTAAAATGTGCGCATTTTAAATAACACCATATAACACACATGACCTGAAGGGAGTAATTCTTTTTAGAATTATATTTTATTTATAAAAATCAAATCCCTTTTTGGTGGTATGGAGGGTTCACACAAAAATAAATATTTATTTACTTTTAGGAGAAATACCCCTTGATTAGAAGTCAGGCACAAGGCCAGGCGTGGTGGCTCATGCCTGTAATCCTAGCACTTTAGGAGGCTGAGGCGGGTGGATCACGATGTCAGGAGATCGAGACTATCCTGGCTAACATGGTGAAACCCCGTCTCTACTAAAAATACAAAAAATTAGCCAGGCATGGTGGCGGGCACCTGTAGTCCCAGCTACTCGGAGAGGCTGAGGCAGGAGAATGGCGTGAACCTGGGAGGCGGAGCTTGCAGTGAGCCGAGATTGCGCCACTGCACTCCAGCCTGGGCGACAGAGCAAGACTCCGTCTCAAAAAAAAAAAAAAAGGTCAGGCACAGAAATGAACTGTGTATTTTACAAGAAAGAAGATTCACATAAATCTTTGCTTTACCAAGTAATTATGATATTAAGACAGGGGACAATTGTGAACACTGGTATGTCCTACGTGAAGGAAATAATTTGGCCAAGGAAAAACAAAAAAAAGATTCTGTGATACCAGCAGCTCTATTAAATTGATATCACTGTACTATCTGAGGCTTTGGGATCTGTTACAATTTTCCTTCTCTTCAAAAGAGGAATGATCATTATACAACTCTTTCATATTTTTTAAGCAACAATTCTGAGATCATGTATTATATAATTAATGATAGTTTAATATTTCCTACTAAAAAGGGTATAATTGTTTTTTATTAAATACTAGTAGAAAGCCTAGTATTGTCCTGAAAGGTCGATTTTCTTGTATCTCTCCAAGGAACTAGAAGAAGAAATTGTGATCAATTGCCAGTGTGCTTTAAGTGCCCACAAAGATTAGGTTCTGTGACATTACGAGATTTCTGATGTTTTGCAGGACTCATCCATTCCCTTGTACACACACCCCAGGGGCTGTTTTATTAGCCTACTTCAAGTAGGTTACTGGTATAGGAAGTGCTTATTGGTATAGGAAAGGCATTTCCTTTTTTCCACTTTCTATTCTTTGCAGCACACCCCACTCTCAAATGCAATGGAAAAGAGAGTGAACCTGAAGCTTGGAACTTTCCTTTCAAAATAAGTTAAAACAATTTTTATCAGAGAGCTGGGGGGAGGGGGGTATACTTTACCTGAAATAGTGCCAATCCTACATAATTAAAATGATGTCTTTTCTGATTATTTACATGAATTATCTTTGGCAATGAGATTTAAATGTCGACAGTGATAAAGTTAATGCAAGTATTGGTAATTTGAAAAGCTACAGACCTATGACTGTCTTTACCTCACCATCCGTCCTTCTTGTTGAGATCATACAGTGGCTAGGCTTTGGCCAAAAGCATATATTTATGACCAAGTAACTGATTTAAATATAACATGGGGTAGATTTCTCTCATTAAATTCGGAATTTCAGATATTAATTATAGTTACCAGTGGCAGACACTGTTCAATGAATTCCCAAAAGCCATTCTCACCCCACACTTCTCCCCGCCACCATCTCCCCCGCCCCAGCACACATGCGTGCACAGACTCTAACACAATAGACACAGAAATTTGTTCAAGCACTTGGTGGAGAGCTTCAATCTTGGAAAAGCAGGTTTGGCCATGGTCTGGGATGAAACCAGTTTTAGTTAATAAAACATTAAAGAGAAGTCTTATGTTTCTGGAAAAGTGCTTTCCTCCCTGATAAGGAGGAGACTGAGGAAGCCGAAGCTCTCTATCCTTCGCTGCAGCCCGCTTTCTGCCCTTGAACATGTTTTCACAAGGGCACAGTGTCTGCGGCCTTGTGGGCACACTGTGGTCTTGAGGGGAGGGTCAACAGACTCCCCTGGACTTGGGACCTGAGACGTTGGACACCTACCACAAGACATCTGGTTATGTGAGGGGGAAAATCCTCTTTCTGTGAAGCAGCTAGCAGTTGGTGTGTTATTAGCAGCTTAAAATCCTGCAATAATGCAATGACAATACTGTCCTCCAAATGTGGCCCATTGTGCAGGATTAAATGAGAAAATCTTACTAAATCAAACTCTATTATTTCTAATCTACCTTGACACTCAGCTACTGGCCCAATTTAAAAATATTAAATAATGATGTGTTTGGTCAGCTCTCAATTATTTTTATCATTTGGGAGAATATAGAATACTTATTTTGTTATTCTGTGAAAGTTATTAAAAGTTATTATTACTCTTGAAAATGTGTCAAAAGGTAGAGAACTCTACTCTTTCATGTGGCTGAATATTTACCATAGTGTAGTATAACAGGCCTATTGCAAAATGTGCCCACAGGGGTGTATGTTTTGAAGGCTCCAAGAAAGACGTTAAGTTTTCCTTAAGAAGAGTGATTAATTTTCTAACCAAGCCTTCTACAGCATTTAGAACTTGGTGAGATTCCTCGAGAACAGCTGATAGCCATGGTAAAACTAATTTGCTTTTTCTTGTAGTTAATGTAGTGCAGAAATTGTTATGGGTTTCACATTCATTATGTTTTTTGGCCCTTGAATGTTAAAAAACTGTACTTGCCCAAGGCTGCATAGTTAGTAAGTGGTGGAACTCAAGCCGAGATCTCCTGACAACTAAAACCCCCGCTCTCCTGGCAATAGGCTACAGTTGCTGTTTGTTACCTTATTCACAACTTTCCTTCGTAAGAACCTCTGCAGCAGTCCTTGTATGGGCTCCCCATCCCACCGCAGCTGCACCCAGCGGAAATGCTGCTGCACCAGCAAGTCGGAGCCCTGGAGACAGGCCTTGGCGATGGTTCCCATCAGAAAGCAGTTCTCATGAAAGTAATAACATTCGGACATTCCATTTCCTGAAACAAACCAAAAAGCAATGGCCCATCCTCAGTGAGTTATGTTATGGGACAGATTCAAATTAAAATAACTTAAAGAACATGAAGTATAACTGGTACTCTGGGAAACAGAAAGATTAGAATATTACGGAAGCTTGCTTCTCAGCACGGTCCCTCTATTAGCATTACCTTTTTGGAAAGTGCAGGGGCTTTCAGTGCTGCGATTTTCAAGAGGTGCCAAAAAGTCCCTCAATAACTCAGACAGTGAAGATTTTTCTAAATTCTCTAAAATGATGATGATTTTCTTCTTACTGGGAGATTGTTTCACTGGGATCAGACAATCTATAATAAAAAAGGAAATTCAATGATTCAAGCTTTTGACAAAAATTTATACAAATTGGCAAAACTAAAAAATCTGAAGTTATAAAGCATTAGCAAAGATGTGGTATAATGGGAATGTTCTTAAATTGCTTGGGGAATGAACAACTCTGGAAAACTGTTTGGTATTATTTGATATGTTTGAACACACTCACAAGGATCCAACATTCCTTGTTCTACAACAAGTCTCAAATGGAATCACCCCAATGTCCATCAACAATAGAATAAATGAATAAATAAGAGTATGTTCATACAACAAATAGAAAGCGAACAAATGACAACCTTCACAACATGGAAGACTCACAAACGATATATTAAGAAGCAAATCATGAAAGATTATATACAATGTGATTTCATCATGTAAAGTTCAAAACAGGCAACACTAAATCTATAATTTAGGGATTCATACACAGGGAGTAAAACTATAAAGAAAAGCTAAGAAATGATTATCATGAAAGAGTAGTGGTTACTTCCAAAGGGAAGGGTTTGCAATAAGGGGGAGAGACCACACAGTCACATTCTGAGAGCTGAGAATATTTTATTTCTTGGCCTAGTCAGTGGTTACATGGTTATTTTATTTTAAATTATTAATTAATCTGTAAACTTAAGTAGTATGTATTTTAATATATCTATTTCATAATACAAAAGGTGAAAAGCCCTTAAATGACCTTTAAATTATGCATATGTAAAATGTTCATAAAATTATGTAGACAGGGCCAGGCACGGTGGCTCATGCTGGTAATCCCAGCACTTTGGGAGGCCGAGGTGGGCAGATCACTTGAGCCCAGGAGTTCGAGGTCAGCCTGGGCAACATGGTGAAACCGTGCCTCTACAAAAAATTAGACAGGTAGTGGGCAACTGCATTCCCAGCTACTTGGGAGGCTGAGGTGAGAGGATCACCTGAGCCCAGGAGGTTGAGGTTACAGTGAGCTGTGATTGTGCCACTGCACTGCCGCCTGGGCAACAGAGCAAGACTGTCTAAAAAAAAAAAAAAAAAATGTAGACAGGACCTCAGAGAGATAAGTAAATCGCTCTTTCCATTTTCCAGATCTCAGAGAGGCTGAAGTAATTTGCGGTCTCAGAAACAATGGTAAGGGAGGAGTAAAATCCAGGACTTCTGACTCATATTTTCCCATTCCTTTCACTCAGGATGGGAAGGACTGACTTCTTGTCAACCCAAAATGAAAGCTGGAAAAGTAAATTAAAAATTAATATTATATATAGGAAATGAATAAGGGCACAAAACATACTTAAAACAGTACCTGGCACCTACTAAGCAAAAACTATTAATATTTTAGTTAAAATGTATTATATATGGCGCTTCCCATATACTAATCAATTACAAAATAAAATCACTTTAGTTTCTTGAAAATTCTAAGATGCCACAGTTTTAGTCAAATTAACCTTGAAAAGAGACCAGTTTAGGATACTTGAGAGTAACATTACCAAATAGTCTACTTTTTACAAATATTCATGATAGTATATTCTCAATTCCTTGTTACTATAGACACAATGCATTTTCATTTTCAAAAGAACTCCGTGAACATTGTAAATGAATCTCTTCTCAGACAGAAATGGCTTTTCTGGATGCTATGAAAATTTAAAAACTGAAAGGCTAGAAATAATCACAGCCACCTCTCAATCTAGTTGTACTTGTGGAGGGCTGTTAACACTAGCATCTAGTGTGTGTCAGATCCCTTTCAACACGGCTGTTTGGTAAAGAATGCTAAAATTCTATGTTTCTTTGGGTTCAAATGTTATTTCAGAAATAGATGTATTGTGGAAGTATGAGAAATCTGTAGTTGGTTAAAACAACAATGGAAAACTAACATTTTTAATTCAGTGATTAAAAAAACACACATGATTGATGGTTTATGTATCTGGTTTTCTGTAACTGAGGACTGAAAGTCTCCAGTTTTTCCCTGATTTCTGTTAAGTGCATTGCCAGTTTAAGTGGCTCTGAAGCTGCTGCAGCCAGCCAGAATGTATCTGAAGGAAGGAATATTTCCTTGCATTTCAACAAATGTTTATCCAATGCCTCTTTGCTACAGGTACTGGATGCTGAGTGCTATGGCATGCCAGAAGTGACTCATTCTAACTGGGGGTGTGTAGCATTTTATTTATTTTTTTGAGATGGAGTCTTGCTCTGTTGCCCAGGCTGGAGTGCAGTGGCGTGATCTCAGCTCACTGCAACCTCCACCTCCCGGGTTCAAGTGATTCTCCCACCTCAGCCTCCCGAGTAGCTGGGATTACAGGTGCACACCACCATGCCAAGTACAAAAAAAACTTTTTGCATTTTTAATAGAGATGGGAGTCACCATGTTCGTCAGGCTGGTCTCAAAGTCCTGACTTCGTGATCCACCCACCTCACCCTCCCAAAGTGCTGGGATTACAGGTGTGAGCCACTGCACCTGGCCAGCATTTTAAACTAAGTTTAAGAAATGGCACTGGCCAAAGAATGGAGGCTGGGCAGGATTCAATTCTAGAAGGGAATACGGCATCAGATCAAGGTCAGAATAGTTACAAAAGCTGCATCATGGTGAGCTCAAAGCTGATCCATATAGCAAGTCAGGCCAGGGCTGGGAACTTGGGGTGGAGCCACAGGAGGGGCAGGGGGCCCAGCAGTCACAGCTGCGGAAGGCAGGCTGCATCTTCATCCTGAGCTGCATGAATCGCTAGACCCATCCCCAGTGATTCTCAGCGATTCTGATTTAATTGCGCTGTGCTGGGCCTGGGGCACTGGGATTTCATAAAAGCTCTCTAGTGACTGGAATGTGCAACCAGGGGCGAGATTTGCTAATATGAAGCCTCAGGACTGAGCCAAAAATGAAAAGTAGAGACCCAGAATGTCTTGTTGGGAGGGAGCTACTGGTTCTGGGAATCACTAGAAGTCTTTAAATAGGGGGATAAACAGGATTTGACTCCTGCTCTGAGATCTTCGCTGGTGCAGAGAATTGGCTGAGGAGGAAAGACACAGTAGAATACACCTCCTAGACTCTTACTGCTATGGTTAAGGAAAGAGATGATGGGAGCCTCGCCCAGGACCAAGGCACAGAATGAAAAGGCATTTTGAGACCAAATCAGTAAATCTCAGTGGTTGACTTATTGAAAGAGGGGCAGAGAGGAAATAATGGAGACGACTCTGAGGTTTCCACCAGAGAAGAGGCTGAGCGGTTAATGGAGGCAGAGAGCAGATGACCAAGCATGTACTTGGGGAGGAGGTGGTGGTGATGCATTATGTTTCAGGCTTGATGTGTTTGATGAGTGAAGCATTGCTTCTCCGATGCCCAGCAGGTGGTGGGGCATGAGGGTGAGGGCATCGAGGAAGGATCCAGGCTGGAGATAAAATAAATGAGTTTTCAGGCATGCTGGGGTCTCTTGGAAAGAGGCAATATGCTCATTCTCCTGGGTCCTCAAGCAAAGACTGTATTGCTAATGACCTAATACCTCTCACATTCAATGGACAGTTTGTGCCCTAGACAAAAAGGGGGAAGGGTTGCTATACATAAGCATTGGGTTATCTTTCCACTTCATCTTTATCTTAGTCTCCCATGAAGTAGGAATCAAGGGTCAAACAGCACAGGTTTCTTTGGGGAAAAGCTTTGTCTTCATTCGCTTGCCTCATTGCCTCAGTTTTTCATTAGTACCTACTTTTCCATCTGACCACTTAAGCTCAACATCCTTCGTCAAGGTGGGGCAAAGGTGAATTTTATTTTAGTTGAGAAATAGTATGTGTATAGTTCAGGTTATTCTGCATAGTTTCAGGTCTAAAATATTAACCAGCCACAGAAGCAGGAACTCATTACAGTTTCAAGGATTGACCGGTCTCTGATCAGGGCTTATGGAGAGGTGAAAGAAGGCCACGCACCCCATGTTACAGCTACAGGTTCCTTTATACCTACTGCCAAAAAGTCAGCCATTTGAATTCCCTTTGCTTTGTGCTACTTCAAAACGCTATTTCTGAAACCAGTCTGCTCTTTTTGACCTTTTTCTTCCAACTTCATAGGCTCTCTCAGCCCTGCTCCTCTCCTGCAGGTTGGTAATTTTAACTGGACACTGTCTTTGTGATGCTCAGGGCTACATCCCAGTTTTGTACATCCTTAAAGTCTCAGAGAGTGAATTCTGCAGCCAAACTTATCAGTTTAAAAATAATTAGCATATTGCATTTCTAGCTAAACCCAACCTGCTTTGTGTCGTAGGTGACTGACTCCAAGTCTATAATCTCCCCTTTGAGGACAGAAAACAGCCCCTCTTTTCCATGTGCCCTTAAACCCCGGGCTCTGGAGGAACGATGTTCTGAGAGGCCAAGTGGGAAGCACAGGGCAAGCCTTTAAAGAGTCTCCAGGAATGCAGGGTCCAAGGAGGTAAACTCATTTCTGGAGACTCCAATTGTCAAAGTCTCCTATTGTAACAGCAACCCTATCCTCATTACTTTTACAAAGCAAAGTTCCCTTGAAAAATTCAGAGTATTACTTTAAAATACCCATCTAGTGTTTAAACTTTTTTCTGTTCTACTGTTTACAGTCACTGTAATTTTAAAAAGTATCATCTTGCTAACCCAAGTCCATACTTCATACTGAGGAGAAATTTGACCTAATTCTAATATGCATTCACAGCCTCCTTACCAAATATCAGAGTCATATGACATGACCCTCTCTCAAGAAAGGGAATATGAGAAGGAAATGTTATTTTAAAATAAACACAAAGTAATTTATGCTAGAATAAGTGCTGTGTCATTTTCTTTGAAATGGTCTTTTGTTCTCTATTCTTTTCTTCATTGGCACCATTTTAATCTCCATTTAAGTTTCAGATTCTTAAACCTAATTATTTAAAATACTTTTGCTACTCTTCATTTCTGCCCTTTTTGCTCACACCCTTCTTTAACTCTTTTCTGTGCCTGTTTCCTGGCTTTCTTCTACAGCATCGTACAGAGGAACACATAAGGCAATGTGTGCTGTGCTCAGTGGAAGACAGAAGTTCAGCATTCTCACCCCGTTCAATCCACATAGTTTAAGGCTCTCTCTTTAGAGAAAATAAGGTTAACCATCAGGAGTACGTGTGGAATACCTCAGGAATCAGTGTACTCTTCAATTGTACTTACCATTTAATCACTTCAGTTTTTGGTGAAAAAAGAGAGTAGCTGATAGATAATCCCTATAATGCTCATTATTCTAAACGCTTGAGTGGAACAGCCTAGAAAACCCCTTTCCTCCATCCAGATCTCTGACTTCTCTACCCTGTGGCCTCATCCATCGCCTCTTGACTGAAGGATCATTCCCTGCTGCATGCTTTCTGCACAGTGAAAGAACTGACGCCATGCCTGTCGATGGATCCTTCCCTGTGGCTCGCAGGAGTTCTCTTGTACTGCTCTGAAGTCTCTGGTGTCCTTGTTGATTCTAATTCTCCTCTACGTCTTCATCAGCCTCCAGCCCACAGCATGGGTCCTACCGAGAAGACGGTGGTGGAGGTAGAGTGGGTTTTAGGAGATGAGGGTGAACTGCGGCAGGGCAAGGATGAGGGGCCTGTCCACAATGTTCCTGGTGTAGATTCTGAGAGCTTTAGCTTTCATTCTGGAGCCTTGGGAGTATAACAGCAGGGAACTCTCTGAATGGTTTTATATCCTCCAGTGAGCCCCCAGATGCCTTGTGGAGGGCCCATGGAGGGACTGAGACCAGAGGAAATACAAAAGGTTAATGATGAGGCCTCTACAATGCCTTGAACAAGAAATAATAGGTGATAGGGGGAATGGAGAGCAGGAGGAGGAGACAGAGGAAGCAGATTCCACAGAGCTTAGGGACTGCCTAGATATGGGGAGTGAGGCAGACAGGAAGTGATTATGCTCACCTTGCTAACTTGGGCAACTGCAGTCAAGGTCTTAGCAGATGAACCTTGTATTTGTATCATAGTTTTATTATTAAAAAGTGAAGAAAGATATTGATACTTATAAGTTACTAAGCTACATACAGAATAAAAATCCTTCTGTATGAATTTTCTTTTTTGCTTTACTGCTTACGATCATTTGCAATTTTAAAAAGTATCTGTCTTACTAATCCAATTCCATACCTTGCACTGAGGAATATTTGACCCAATTATAATATGCATTCGCAGCCTCCTTACCAAACCACAGTCATGTGATATGAAGGGTATAGAAGGATTTTTATTCTGTATTTGGAGACGACATACCATTTCCTACTCTTCCTTCTTGAACCTAGAGTGGAGTATTTTGTCCTTAGTCTATTGTTCAAACACTTCATTTTTTAAAATCCAAATTATTCTCTGTGCCTAGTCATCAATGACTCCCTTATCAATGCCCGTCTCTCTATCCCTTATCAATGCCTGTCTCCCTAATCTTACTTTTTTCTACCTCGACTCTAAGCAAGTTCTACTTGCTACCACCTGAATTGAACTAAGAATTCTCTTTTTCTTTGCCTATGCTATTTCTTGCATCAGAAAATTCACCAATATATTCAACAAATAATTATTGACAATTTATATACAAGCTAAGAGAAGAATAAGTTAAAGTGCTAGCCTTCAAGGAGCTCATCATATAACATGTGTGTGGGACAAGGCAAAACCCCAAATAATACCCTCATTGCCTTGACATACAGTTGGGTAGAGCCCAGAAGTATAAATAAAATCCACTGCTGTTTACCAGAAGGAGTGAATCACAGAAGCTTCATTTGAGGTGTCCTTAAAGAATTTCGACAGAGGCTTTTTCTATAGTTTCCAGAAGGGCAGAGACTGTGTCTATTTTAATCGCTAGTCTATAACAGACTACTCTGCATCACACCGGCCACGTGGTAGCCATAGTGTCTGTGGGATGAGAGGCATTGACATGTTTACTCCTTAATTCTAGTGGAAACTGCAGCATGAGCAAAGACATGCAGAGTGGAAAAGCAAAGGATACTGCCTGTAGCCCCAGCTACTCGGGAGGCTGAGGCAGGAGAATTGCTTGAACCAGCGAGGCAGAGGTTGCAGTGAGCCGAGATCGCGCCACCACACTCCAGCCCTGGTGACAGAGTGAGACACTGTCTCAAAAAAAAAAGAAAGAAAGAAAGAAAGAAAGAATAGGGCCTACCAGAGTAAGAGCTTACAAAATGTTAGCTACGATCAGTAACATTATCAGAAAAAACAGCTTTCTGTAGCTAACTTTCACTAAGTTCTAGCCCAAGACTGGCCTGTACTAGCCAGTGATATTCAGATTCTACTGGAATTTTCCTGCCCCTAAAATGTGCTTCTAGGTTTGTGGCATCCTCAGTGAAATCCTCAGTGCTTCCTTAAACCTGCCTCATAATTTCATTTCTTTTTAAAAAAATTTTAAAAAATGGTGGATACATAGTAGGTGTATATATTTGTGTGTATATGAGGTGTTTTGATACAGGCATTCGACGTGAAATAATCGCATCATGAAGAATGGGGTATATTTATCCCCTCAAGCATTTATCCTTTGTGTTACAAACAATCCGATTACCTTCTTCTAGTTATTTTACAATGTACAATTAAGTTATTACTGACTATAGGTACAATTATTACTGACTATTGTCATTATCAAACAGTAGGTCTCATTCATTCTATTTTTTCAGTACCCACTAACCACCCCCACCTACCCCCCAGCACCCCACACTACCCTTCTCTGCCTCTGGTAACCATCCTTCTACCCTCTATCTCCATGAATTCAATTGTTTTGATTTTTAGGTCCCTCAAATAATTAAGAACCTGCGACGTTTGTCTTTCTGTGCCTGGCTTATTTCACGCAACATAATGATCTCTAGTTCCATCCGTGTTGTTGCAAATGACAAGATCTCATTCTTTTTTTTATGGCCGAATAGCACTCCATTGTGTATATGTATCATATTTTCTTTATCTATTCATCTGTTGACTTAGAAAGTGTTGGCTAGGCACGGTGGCTCACGCCTGTAATCCCAGCACTTTGGGAGACCCAAGGCAGGCAGAATGTTTGAGCTCAGGAGTTCACGACCAGCCTGAGCAACACGGCAAACTCTTTGTCTACAAAAAATGCACACACACGCAAATTAGCTGGAAGTGCTGGCGCGTGCCTGTAGTCCTACCTACTCAGGAGGCTGAGGTGGAAGTTTAGCTTGTGCCCCAGAAATCGATGCTGCAGTGAGCTGAGATCACGCCACTGTACTCTCTAGCCTGGGTGACACAGTGACCCTGTCTTAAAAAAAAAAAAAAAAAAAAAGCATAGGTAATTTCTATCTTCCTAAGCCTGGTCTACATTTGCCCTGGCCACAAGATATAGAAGCACCCCTCCCCAACAGAGATTTTGAATTTGCATTTCAACCTATCCTTCTCCGATCTTACAACTGCTTCCTTTGCGCCTTCCCCAGGGGTCTCTGTGGCTTTGAGCCCCAGGAGACTAAAGTCTGGTCCATTTCAGTTTTGTGTCAGAGTCACTAGTTATGCTATTCTACAGTATGCAATGCAGGGTTATGCTAATTCCACCCGTGATGAAACTTGGGGTATTAGACCCTGGAACCTAAGATTGAAAACTCATTAATAACATTACATTAATAAATACATTTAATCCTGGTGCTGCTACTACATAGCTGTGACAAACTACTGGACCTCTCTGTGACCCTTTCCCCACCTTTGAAAGTAGAAATAATGATACCTACTTGCATAGGGCTGTTGTGGAGACTGAATGAGTTAATTAGTGCACATGATGTATTTCACTAAGTGCCAGTCAATGGCATAGCAAGAGCGAGGCAGAGAAAGCGGTTGGCCCCAGGTGCAGCACTAAGGGATGTATTTGTTGTAGAGAATTTATGAGTACTAAAATTTACTAAAAAGTCAATCTGCTGTGTATCACCACCATGCTCCAGCAATTCTAAACAGCATCAAAGATGCAATACCTAGTCCAGCTAAGGTGAACCTGCTCCTACCACCTCCTCCCTTGGTATACCACTAGTGCCAGTAAGACAGTATGCTAGCAACAACTAATGATTAATAACAAAAGATAACAAAAAGAAGAAAAAAATGCAGGATGCTCAACAAATGCAATAATATACACATGAAGATAATTTTTGCAAGTGTTTATCCCACAGCTGCTGAATAATTAAAGTTATCTTAAATGTATCCCCAAGCAACACAGTGTATTTTCTCTTAATGGCATAATTGAAGAGCATGCCTTTAGGTTATCACAGGCAATTTGCTGAAATGTTCTTACCGCTACTGATGAACAGGTCTAGTAGCTGTTCCTTGGAAAAACCAGCATCTACTTCAGCTCTCACTATTTCACAGGAGAATCCTGCAGTCATTTGTCTGTGCTGTGATAAGAAAATAGGGTGATTAGTTCTACGCACTTGCCAATTTTCAAAGAAAAGGAGATGATACACAATAATCAATACCTTCAGGCAGAGTGCAAGCTGATGTACTATGTAGTCTTGCAAGCTTCCTTCTGGGCCGTGGAAAATGACATTATGATATTGCTCAACCTATTAACAAACCAAGTAGAGACCTAGGGTGAAGATGCTAAATTGATGAGAGAAACAAAGTGGTACACAGGTGTGGAATTCTTTTTTGATTGTCCTCATACTTTCAAAAGATTAAAAACAATATTTTAGAGATTAACTTTATTCATTGGACACGTGTACTCTCATTTGAATGTGAAACATGGGCAAAGGGTACTTAGCAGAGCTGACACTTTATTAAAAAAACACATTTTTCCCTCTATTTTCTATAGCGAGGGTCTGCAGGGTAGCTGAGAAACACAGTTCCAAGTTCATTTTGTCCCTTCCAGAAATTCTGTAACTTTTTCTATATTATCCTTTGCAAATGCTCTTTATGTGGAATTTTGTCAATGCTTATTTAGCTTTTTCGTGGTTAAAACAGTAATGCATTTCATTACGGAAATTTTGGTAAATATAAAGAAGAACAAAAAATTACTGAGTGTCAGCACCCACAGTCACTGTAAATATTTTTGTTTTCTTCCAGTTTTTTCTTTGCAGAGTGGCTGCGTGTGTGTGTGTATGTTTAAAAGATGGGTACATGAGTGTAATCTTTTTACAGCTGTTGTATATCAGAGAATGTCTTTGTGTTGACTTCTTAGGTAAAAGATGTTTTGATGAGTATAAAACTCAGATCAACTTTATATATTATTCCATTCTGGAATTTGGTGTTTTAAAGAAATCTAGGTAGAGATGGATTACTTTTGCTTTGTCAAAAAGAAAATCTCCTGCCTGGATGCTTTTTTTTTTTTTTTTTTTTTAACTTTATCCTTGTGTATAAGGATACCTCACCTGAGAACATGGAGATTCAGCATGCACTTGGATGGAAAGGCAATTATCATCTACACAGGGCAAAGGCAGCGATGTCTTGAGAAAAATGTAGAGAGGAAAGTCAGCCTCCCACTTCTGTCATCCCAGGGCTGACACCCCTGCCCCCTGCCCAGCACACATGCTTGGGAGAAGCTTTCTTAATGGAAAGCTGGTCTTGCAGCATGGTCTTGCAGGAAAGGACTTGGACAGGTAAGGCTCCAACCTAACTGATCCAGTTGGTATTGCTCACATGTGAACACTGAGCCACCCAGACTTAGAGAAGTTTTGAGTTTGTTCTCTCTATAATCTAGAACAGGACAACGTAAGAACATGTGTGTATATCTCTATGTTGTCTCTCTCTTGTACTCTGATGAGGTTGTCCCTTTGAGATCACAGGAAAAGGCCCATTCTTTATGGTAGCTGGGATGTACTTCTGGCAGGATAGTAAAAATGCTCCAGTCCATCATTACAGGGAGGCAGATTGTGGGATATAAAAGGAAGGCTTGAAGAAAAGCTCTTAGCATAAGAGATTAGCTAACTTTTTCCTTACCCTAGGCCTTTAAGACTTGAGCTTTGGGCCAGGCATGGCGGCTCACGCCTTTAATCCCAGCACTTTGGGAGGCCAAGGCGGGAGGATCACTTGAGGTCAGGAGTTCAAGACTAGCCTGGCAAATATGGTGAAACCCCATCTCCACTAAAAATACAAAAATTAGCCAGGTGTGGTGGTGGGCGCCTGTAATACCAGCTACTTGGGAGGCTGAGGCAGGAGAATTGCTTGAACCTGGGAGGTGGAGGCTGCAGTGAGCCAAGATCGTGCTACTGCACCCCAGCCTGGGAAACAGAGTGAGACTCTGTCTCAAGGGAAAAAAAAAAAAAAAAGACATGAGGTTTGACTTCTAAGGAGACTAAGGAAGGTTGGTGAGCACTTCTGGGAAGTGGAGGAAAGCCAGGCATGACCATCAGGATTCAGACCATGAGCTAAGAGGGCGGTGGTCCTTTAAGGGGCTCCTTGATGTTGGGCTTGGGACTGGGTTTTAGGCTCTGAAAGACATCATGTCTGGTAGCCTCCAGTAATATTCTCTGAGTTGGAATACTATTCAATTATTAGTACACCTTCAATAAAAGGCTTACGATGAAGGTGTAGGCAAGGACCAAACCTGGAGTAGGAACTTCCCCCTAGACACAGGAAAGAATACCCTAGAAAGTGCTGCTGAGGTTCTGCCTCTACGCAGTAAGGCAATGGGGCCATAAGTCTGCTGGGGTAATTATTAAATAATAATTATTGAAGGATAATATGTTTTCATTTATACTTATGAGATGGGGAAGCCTGGGCGATATACAGATTGTACTTATCATTAAAAAATGTTGCCCAGATATGTCTAGTTATAGCCTCTTTCTCCCAATCTTAAATGGAACATGGTAAGTCCTTTTGATATGCATAGTCATAATTTTTTTGGATTAGGACATTTTTGTCCAATTTTTTGGTAATTTCTCCTCTTCTAGTTCTCTTTAACTACAATGAACACCTATAATGCTTAAGTTCTCTGTTTTCTGTATCTGTCATCTTATCTCATCATTATAGCTCTGTCTTCTTTTGCATTGAGAGAGCTCAAGTTAGTCTTGCACAACAAGCAAAAGAATATTCACGATCTCACTTCTGTTCTCTGTAGTCAAGTGCAACTTTATGCCATTGCATTTTCAATTGTTCTTGTAGTTCCTTACCTCACCCATTTCCTTTCTAAAACTTTTCCTTGTAATCTAAGCCCAGATTCTACTATGACTTTCTTGCCCTGCTTTCATAGTCTACCACCTTGCATTCTGTAGACAAAGACCATAATTTTTCAAACTTTTTCTGTTTTTCCTAGTTGCTGTGGTCTTGCTTCCCCTGGCCCCAATTCTGTCTTGCTTCCCCTGGCCCCAATTCATATACTGAAATTCTAACCCCCAAGGTGATTGTATTAGGAGTTGGGGTTGTTAGGAGGGATTAGTGCCCTTATAAACGAGGCTAAGGGGAACCCCTTTCCCCTTTCACCATTTGAGGATTGAATGAGAAGGTGCCATCTGTGAACTAGGAAACAGGCCCTAACCAGACACTGAGTCTGCTGGCCCCCTGATCTTGAACTTTCCACATCCTGGAACTGTGAGAAATACATTTCTGTTGTTTATAAGCCACCCAGTCTATGATATTTCGTTTCAGCAGCCTGAATGGACTAAGACATTAGCAAATAATTTTAAGGGCGTGTTCTTCCCTGAGTTTGCAGACTGAAAACTGTTCTGCAGCATTCTTCCAGAGGTATACGGTTAATTTGTTATTATTCGTTTATGTACTATGAAACCAGAGGAAGAATTCTGCAAGAAAGCAGGATGTGTGGACCACCACTGGCTTCACTGGCTGTCCACAAATTGGGTGGCTGAATCTCCTTCTTGGGTCAGTGGGTGGATGAAAACTTGGTGTCTGCAGTTGCTGGTTAAACTCCTGGGTCTAGCAATGGCTGCAGTGGAATGAACTCCTACTGTCCAACACAGCAGACAATGCATAAAGATAAATCACAGTTCCAGGAAGCGCCGCAGCTCAGCAGCTCCTGTCTCCATCCCTGCTGAGTGCTTATGGAGAATCCACCACCTGGGATGTAGCACAGTCTCACTAATCCCCACCAACTTTTCGTCCAGGTATTTCTAGGACCCGCAGTCTTCGGATGGACGTGGAAAGACCTCCTGGGAGTGGAGGAGAATATCATAGTGCTGCAAAAGGCAGAGACTACGCGGTAAAGGATAAACGCCCAATTTTCTAACTGGTATAAATCTTTTTTTTTTTTTTTTTTTTTTAATCACCAGGAAGATGGTAGGGGAAGGATGATAATGATTTCCTACCTAATTTCAGGTAAGCCTCACATAAGTGGGCCTAATACTTTATTAGTCTTAATGATAGTAGAAAATGCTTCCAGATTCTTGAAAGAGAGAGACCTCAGTTCTATTTTTCTGTGACTGAGGTTTTGTCAATTTTCCAAAGTACTTTAGTGGGAAATTGTCTATTAGGTACACAATTTGCTAGCCAGGTGAAATTTTAAACCAGAGCTCTCGAGCTTTCCAAATTAATCCCAAATTGCTATGATTTATTGGGTAGAATTTTTTTTCACAAGTAATGTATCATTTCATACCATTGAAACAGGATACCGATTTTTAAGATTTACTGAAAATAAACAGACTAAAGATTTTCAAGATTTACCCCGGAGATTTTCAACTAGCGTGGCTATTTAATCTTGTCTCACTTCTGAAAACAAGAGTGCTCTATTCATTATGGCCATCCTGTCAAACTGCCGACACTTTCTTAAGATAAATTTTGAAATCAAATAGCATAAAGAGATCCAACTTCATAAAGAAGCTGTCTTTAGTTGCAACACTTCATTTGTTCTCAGACTGTAGGTTTTTAGGAAACACATGCAAGAAACATTCAATTTAAAATTTCATTGAAAAGGCCATTCACTAGATGTAAGCCCTTTGCATTTACATAGTCCAATGTCCTTCATGGGATGAAGCAGAAATATAAATAAATAAATGAATTAGGTAGGTAAAGAGAAAAACAAATACTTCCAGGTCATTCGTACATTTTAATGCATGCATTTCATTAGTAGGTTTCTCTTCATTTCGGGTATTACCAATTTTTTGTAAATGGTATTCTGTTATCAAATGATAGAGTCATGTTGGCTACCATTTAAATTCTGAACAACAACAAAAAAATACCTTAATTACTGGGAACCTGTTACTCTATCAGAACCGGGGCAAACATGCAAAGCTTTGCTAAGACATTACATATTGTTTTGAAGTTATCATATTATATTTCTCCAAATATCAAGATCTTGGGTATAATGAATATATATACTCCATGCTTCCAGCAGAGGGCTCTAAAGATAGATACATAGGCAGATCTTTTGGGGAAAGAGGGGTATAAATATTCTAATTGTATTGAAAGGAGATCTGTTCTTTGAACAAGATCAAACACAACTTTTAAAATTACAGTCTTAATTGTAGTTACCAGAATTATCCCCTAAGTGCACATTTATAGTGTGACATTTCTGCTTATTGATAAAGGGACACTGGCCTCATTATCACAATTGGTACCAATCCCTTTTATTCTTGTGTCTTCACAGACTATTCAGGAAGCTCATCACATGTCAATTAGTGCTTTGTGAGCCAAACAGATTCTGGATTAAATGGAAACAAGTGACCTCAACAATGGACCATGCGTCTCTATTTTTTTCGCTCCACAATGCTCTCCTGCAGAATGGGGTTTACCAGAAGAGCTGTGATCTCCACTACTGTTGATGTGGCACCTGTAATGTGTTTGCAGAGCTGTGGCATTTTAAAGCAATAAATTCCAAGTTTTGTTTGCAGTTTCACTTGTCACACATAGTCTGAGGAAAAGAAGCTTCTGTCCAGAGACAGTTCTAGGCCAGCTTGTGCTGACTAAACAAAAAAGAAAAATAAAAGGGCATTATGGAGCCAATAAAATTGGGATCGTTAAAATCACATGTTTTATAGCTACAAATTCCATTCCACCCATATCTGACGCCTGATTTTAAATAACTAATTTACTTGTGACTTTAGAGCCACCGATAGCACAATTATGGCCTATTCATTAACATAAAATTTCCTCAAACAATATTGGTACATCCAGCATTTGGAATACAAAAAACTGGAGTTCTTCACGGTAGAGAGCATTTTAATCATTTATTGAGGTCCCTTTTAAAGAATAGGTATAAGAGTAATAGGAATTTAAGAGAAATTACAGTTCACATACATAGCAGACTGGGTTACTAACTTCAAATACAGACAGGTCCCCATTTATTGATACAGACATAATAATTTGGGTATTACAGCTATTTTAAAAACATAAAACTATAAGATGGAACTTTTAGACATAACTGCTCCCTTTTCAGCCAGCCTCTGGAATTCATGAAGGTTTTCTGCTTTAGACCTTTTCTGGGCTGATATTTACTGCCCAGGATCCTCTTCCACTACTGCTGTGGAAGCCAAATGTTCCACTGGTGGCAGAGCCACCTCTTCCTCATATCAGGCAACTGGCTGCTTCCCACTTTCACTAGGACCTCACCCAGGCTTGCTCCTCCCTTTCCTGAGAAAGATCAGGCTACCAGGGTTGTAGGATGACTTAGACACATAACTATCACTTACAACCTTATTTTTATGGGAAAGTAGCAAACTTATTTTGGGAATGTAAGGAGAATAACTAGGCTCTCCTAGTGATGATTCTCAGTGACTGGCATGGCACATATTGGAGTGAATGAAAAACGGGTAGAAGAATCTCAAGGATCCCATACTGGACATTCAGAGTCTTAATTTTAAAGAAGCGCTCGGATCAAGATGATCGAACTCCAGCATTTTTTCTAATATCATAATTATTCATAGTCACTGAATTATTAAAACACGAGGTTTCAAATAACCTAACAAAAATTGCAACTGGCTCAAAGAAATGTTTAAGTTAATGCAAAAAATTCAACAATTACAATAAATTACTAATGATTCAAAACTCAATTGGGTTGAATATTTCCCGTATTAAATCAAGGGTGGAGATTTAAAATGTACTTGTATTATTTTTAACAATAAAAGTATTTAAAAATAACATCATTTTAAAAAACAGAAACAGAAACAGAATCCTGATTTAAAGTCTTCACTACATGTGGTTTTCTGTGTAAGGGTTTTAACACATGCATTTTATATATTTGCATACATAGTAATGACTGGTACTGCAATGCTTAATCAATAGGCTAATAACCTAGGCTAATAAACTATGATTACATGCATGAGTAGGCAGAAAGGCTAGTTTCAACTTCCTGGGTCCCACCACTTAATTGCTGAAGACGCTGGGTAAATTACTTTGAGTCTTTGTTTATTTACCTGTAAAATGTAACTTGTATGGAGTATCTATCTCATAGAAAGATTAAATGAGATTATCCATATATTTAGAACAGAGGTTGGTGTATAATAAATGCTCAATACAAAGTTAGCTATTCAAAAGCAACTATCATCAGAGTGAACAGACAACCTACAGAACGGGAGAACATTTTTGCAATCTATCCATCTGACAAAGGTCTCATATCCAGAGTCTACAAGGAACTTAAACAAATTTACAAGAAAACAAACAAACCCATTAAAAAGTGGGCAAAGGATATGGGTAGACAATTCTCAAAAGGACATTCATGTGGCCAACAAACACGTGAAAAAAAGCTCAACATCACTGATCATTAGAGAAATGCAAATCAAAACCACAGTGAGATGCCATCTCACGCCAGTCAGAATGGTGATTATTAAAAAGTCCAGAGATAACAGATGCTGGCAAGGTTGTGGAGAAAAAGGAACACTTTTACACTGTAGGTGGAGGTGTAAATCCAACCACTGTGAAAGACAGTGTGGCGACTCCTCATTTCTTTCTAGAGGCAGAAATATCATTTGACCCAGCAATCCCATTACTGGGTATACACTCAAAGGAATATAAATCATTCTATTACAAAGATACATGCATACGTATGTTAGCTGCAAGACTATGGATAATAGCAATGACACGGAATCAATCTAAATGACCATCAGTTATAGACTGGATAAAGAAAATGTGGTACGTATACACCATGGAATATTAAGCAACGATAAAAAGGAATGAGATCATGTTCTTTGCAGGCACATGAACGGAGCTGGAAGACATAATCCTCTGCAAACTAATGCAGGAGCAGAAAACCAAACACCCCATGTTCTCACTTATAAGTGGGAGCTGAATGAGGAGAACACATGAACACATGGTGGAGGGGGTGGAACAACATACACTGGGGCCTGTCACGGTGGGGGCTGGGGGGAGGGAGAGCATCAGGAAGAATATCTAACGGATGCTGGGCTTAATATCTAGGTGATGGGATGATCTGTGTAGCAAACCACCATGGCACACGTTTACTTATTTAATAAACCTGCACATGTACCCCAGAACGTAAAATAAAAGTTGAAGGTAAACAAAGTCAACTATTACTACATTTGTATATCTACTGTACAGATTTCCAACAACTCAACACACATCAATGTGCCTGTAGTGATTTGTGGAACTGAGAAGCTATGCCATTCTCTGGCTCAAATTCCCCCAGGGGCTTCCTATCCACTTGGAGTAAAATTCAAACTTTTTGCCATATTCCTGCATGATCTGGTTTCCGATCATTTCCCAGACTTCACTGTCAACCTAGATACATTTGTATCTGTGGTTCCCTGTACCTCAAACACCCTCCACAAGGCAACTCCCTTCATTTCATCTGTTTTTTAGTCCAAATATCACTATAGTAAGATCTCTGCTGATAACTCCATCTAAAAATAGTGCTTTCTGCCTCCTCTTCCACCCACTCTTTATCTCCTTGTCTGCTTTATTTTTCTTCACGCTTGTGTTAGTGCTGGTCATCACATTACATATGCATTTATTCATTTGATTTTTTTTTAATCTGCCTTCTTTACCACTAGAAGGTAAACTCTATGAGGCCAGGGAATGTGTCTTATACATAGCTCTATCCTCAGTTTCTAAAACATTACCTGCATTGAAGAGGCTCTCAATAAACAGTTGGGAAGCAATTGAGGTAACAGGACACAAAAATGCGTAACACAGGGCCTATGCTCCTAAGGGGCTTATAATTGTTTATGGAAGAGAAAACATTCACAACCATTACGATATATTGTTGTCTCAGTCACTTTAAATTTTGCAGTGACTGCTGAAACAAGTGATACATTTTTATTATATTCATTCAAGAGTTAATTGTTGGATTAAAAAAGTCTTTTATGTACACTCACTGAATTCAGAATAGAAACAACAGTGTTTGGTCTCTGATTTGCTGTTAACTGGTAGTGAAATTATGTCTTATGTATAAGGAGACACATACATAAGTGTACTTGGAATATTTTACATATAATGTGACTAGTAGACATTTCATTTTACAGATTTGCTAGTCAACGCTAATTTGCAGTTATGTTTTATCATCTTAAGGGATGAAGGAAAAGCCCTGGGTCAGAACCTTGCCTTGTATGGAGAAGCTGACAAGGGGGAAGGGGAGAGAAGGGAGTGGTTCTACCAGCTGATTCTACTGAGAGCCTGAGGCTAACATTCCTGAAAACCAGTTGATCACACCCTTCTACCTTCACTTAAGCCAAGTAATGATATAGATCTCCTTCCCATCACAGGCATACTTTCATGCTTTTAGGAAGGGGGACAAAGAGGAAAGCAAAGAAGTGAAAGTAACAGATTCAGGAGAATCCACCTTTTCTACATTGTGAGGCTTTGAATGTTTCTCTGCTACTGTGGCTGCTGGTACAAAAGCTAATCCTAACTTTGAGCCTGGCTAGATGATCAATGGAATGGTTTTGAATACTTCTTTTCATAAGGGGTGAAGACAAAGGCATCAATTCACAGTCTATGGAAACAACTTTTTTCAAGGGTCATAGTTCCAACTCATTTATTTAAAAAAGTCATCTAAATTAAGGCACAGAGCAAAATTATTGTTTAATGTTTTATACCAGTAGTATTAGTTTTAGATAGATCTCATACACATCAGAGACTTGCACAATTCTGGCTTCATCACTTACTAGATGCATGACTTTGAGCATTTTACCTCTCTCTGTTCAGTTTCCCCATCTATAAAATGGATGAAATTATCTCATAGGGATGTTTTGAAGAATAAATAAAATAAGTCATAACAGCATTTGGCATATTGCCTGGCAAGTAATAAGTATTTAATGAATGCAAAGCATTACATTTATCCATTTTACATTTATAATTTGCTACTTTCTTTTAATGATCATATTCTTCTTCTTCCTTTTAGTAACAGACCACCTGGTTTTAGGTAGGTGCACAATTGCCCAGCAAAAGGCTCCACTTCCCAGCTAGGCACCGACAGGTGTCTTAAGTTCTGCTGAATGGGATATGGGCAGGAATGACATGTGCAATTCCTCTGAAAGGAAAGGCTTGCCCTCCAGGCTCTCTCTTTCCAGCTAGGAAGCAGGAGTGGGAGTGGTGACTACCTTTGACCAAGCAACACAGACAACAGCCCGGCGAAGAGTGGAGCAGGGAGAAAGGGTGCTGAGATCCTGGGGAGGTCACCCTGACACTTCTCCCTCCCCAGGCCTCTCACCTGCTGGAACTTACATGTTTGAGAAAAATAAACTTCCAACCTGTTTAAGCTGTAATTATTTGGTTTCCATTAAAGTGGCCAAATTAACCTTCTCACTAATGCTAGCATCTTTACTCAATTTTAAATTATAAAAGTTTATAGTAAGGCATCTTGATATTTGTGGCCATTCCCTTCCATATTGATCATCATTTACTTGACATCAAGTCCTTGTTAAGGGAAGACATCCTGCTCCTGCCCAAATTATGATATTTCACAGGTCACAGGTGGTCTCTGGATCCAGGCATTAGATACCTGGATGACAGTGACAGAAATCCAGACTACGTAACGGGCAGCCTGCCAGGGAGGGGGCTGGTGGGGAAGGTAACGGTGTCAGAGCACAGGGTGGGGGAGCTTGCACTCCTCCTTTAAACATAAAAATGGGCCACCCAATTTTCCAGTGGCAGGGATGGGAAACACAGGCCTCCACCCAGCAGTGTCCACCTACCAGCCTGAGGTAGTTCTGCATCATCTGGAGAGGGATCATGGAGGCATAAGTCACACTACTGAGGCAGCCTTCTTGAGGACCTGTAGGAAAGGGCAGACGAAGAAAAATGGGCACTCCCTTGTTAAATATAAATGATCAAAACACAACAGAATCTGTCATAAAAGATAAATGTGTTTGTTGACTTATGTAGGCAGAGCTGACATTTGGCCAGGAGGCACCAGTGTGCCTTTCTGTTGTGAAAATATCGTCACACTTTGTTCTGGCTGATAAACTGCCACTGCTCCTGACCTCCCAAGAGCTCCCAGCTGCTCCTTCCCCCACCCCCTGGGATGCCCGCCTACCTCCCAGCAACCACAGCCAGGGCCTCCCCATCCCAGCCCAAACATTGTGCCCAGTATCTGCTGATTGCTGGGCTCAATGTTTTACAGTTCATAAGTAAAAGTTATCATAGATCATTGCAGTCCTCAGAAAGCTTTAGCCTTGGCCACTGTTAGGTCCATTGGTAATACTCGCCACCCCTCCCCGCGAGTTCTGCCATTCTCTCAATACATTGGGCCTAAAGCAATTTTCTGGGGTGGCCTCACACTTTTCTTTAAACTTCAGTAAGTCCAGTTCAAGTAATTAAATAAATCTTTATTAGTTAAGATTGAATTTTCAGACTCCATTCCCAAGTTTGGGAAATACACGATGAAATCCATAGCTGTTTAGCATCAAGGGCTGAGAAATTGAGTATTCCTATACCACTTAGTGGCAGCATGACCTTAGGCAAGAATATCAATCTCTCAGAGCCTCAATTTCCTTGGATATAAAATAGGGATAAGCAGAAATGCATGTCTCATTGGGTTATGAGAATTAAATGATTTGATACTTATGCTATAAACAACAGGGTGTAGCACATAGCAGGTGCCCACTAAACATTAGCCTGTACCATTATAATAATCACATTAAGCATTATTAAGCACAGTAAAAAAAAAAAAAAAAAAAAAAAAGACATTTCTCTCTTTTTTTTTTTTTTTTTTTTTGAGATGGAGTCTCACTCTGTTGCCCAGGCTGGAGTGCAGTGGTGCGATCTTGGCTCACTGCAAGCTCCGCCTCCCGGGTTCACGCCATTCTCCTGCCTCAGCCTCCCGAGTAGCTGGGACTACAGGCAGCCGCCACCACGCCCAGCTAATTTTTTTTTTGTATTTTTAGTAGAGACGGGGTTTCACCGTGTTAGCCAGGATGGTCTCGATCTCCTGACCTCGTGATCCGCCCGCCTCGGCCTCGGCCTCCCAAAGTGCTGGGATTACAGGCATGAGCCACCGTGCCCAGCAAGACATTTCTCTTTTAACACAGTCTCTGTCACTCTCTTATCAGCATGCCAGTTTGGCCTCTGGTTTATTTCCAATGAGTGATGCAATCATTATGACAGGAATCAATGATCCAGACAGACATCACCATGGGTGTCAAGAACATAGCTTTTGAGTTTTCCTCCCCTTAATCAAACATTTTAAAAAATGTCTAATTATCTAGTGGTGGAAGTCACATGTGTGTGGCTGGAAGACATGGGATGAAATGTGAAGATTTAAGAACTGGTGCTCTGAGGCAGCCATGAAGCAAACACTCTTTAAACGTCACCTTAGTTAGGGACATCCTTACCTGACAAAAGCACAGTGATGTGCTCTGCCTTATTCTTCCTCATAAAGTCCCACGGGGACTGCGTGAAGCTCTGACCCACTGACCATGGCACATTTCCTGGTTCCAAAAAATGAAATAAAATGTCAAGGGCAGCTTATGAATGGTTTTTCTCACAAGGGTAAACATATGCTCTCCTCTGTGAGAACCCTAAGGAATTCAGAGCTTAAATTGTCAAAGGCATGTACAGAACACACATAGGGCCACACAAGGGGTTAGCTCCCTAATGAAATTCTTGTTGAAGGTTGAAAGGAAGGCTTTCAATCTACAGACTTCTCCAAAGCAGCCCATAGGAGGGATTCAGGGAGAGATCTAGAAAGCAAATATATCCACTCAAATATTTCTAGGGTTAAGCTCTCAAGAACAAAGCTGTCCATAATCTAAAACTGTTTCAGTGTTCTTCCAATGCTTGTTTCTCAAAGCCTGAGCACTTTGGATGAGATACGAGATCATTTATGATCTGGTCCCTGAGCCTCTTTCCAGCAAAATTTTAGATTCCAGAAAAAAAAAAAAAAAGATAATTTCAGGTGCTCAGAATAAGGCAGGCCTTCTCCCATTGCAGGCCCTCTGCTCACTCTTGTTCTGAAAGGGTTCCACTTCATAGGTGTCTTCCCTAGGGAGTGATTGGTAATAAGTATTTGTTTTCATCTCTTCCTTCCACAGATCAATTCTTAAATATCTATTCTCAGCATGCCTCCAATATACACGCACTCACCTGTAATTGTGCTTATCTGCTGACCTGAAGTTCCTTTCATGTAGCTTAGGTTATGAATCCAGCAAACTCACTTACATACACACAATAATAACACTAATAATTACCAATTATGAAGTGGTTACAGCGAGGCACTAAACTAAGCCCTTTATCCACAAAACTCAATGATTTTTGGATGTGAAATGCTACTAGGGTGCTCTATACCTCTGAGACAAGCACGAACACTGCAGTAATCAAGCCTTAGCATGCACCGCTCACAGAGGTAAACTTATCTGTTGGCAGTGAATATCCATCTGCCTTTGTCAGTTTCCACATTAGCTGAACGAAGGCTGATGGAGGGCCATTTCCTTCAAAACACAGTTGTACTGACTTTGTTTATCAGACCCTGGGCCAGAACCACATTTTGAGTAATACTCCATGTGTGGACAAAATGTGTTCCTAAGAACTGAATCATTTCTTAATACAATTTTAAGTACATTATAACAATTCTATCTTTTTTTTTTTTTTTTTTTTTTTTTTTTTTTTTTTTTAAGAGAGAGGGTCTTTGTGGCTCAGGCTGGAGTGCAGTGGCTGCATCATAGCTCACTGCTGCCTCAAACTCCTGGGCTCAAGGGATCTTCCCACCTTAGCCTCCGAGGAGCTGGCACTACAGGTGCATGCGACCGCACCTAGTTAATTAAAAAAAAAAATGTTTTGTAAATATGAGGTCTCAGTATGTTGCCCATGCTGGTCTTGAACTCTTGGGCTCAAGTGATCCTTCTGCCTCATCCTCCCAAAGCACTGGGATTACAGGTATAAGCCACCATGCCCAGCCAATAATAGTAATTTTAATGATCATGCCAAAGATCCATAAAATCAAGTTGTCATGAATACTCTTCTCCAAAAACTAGTAACATGTTTTGAAAGTGAATAAGCATATATGGGTAAACAGAATAAAACACTTTCTGATATAATAATCTGACAGATAAATAGCAATGGTAAAAAGCCCACTTTTCCCTCAACCTTGGACCATTCTTTTCTAATACGGTGCTGTTGAAAGCACACAAGTTTTTCTATCCGACAGAATATGATTTGAATCCTGTCTGCTTTGCTCACTAGTTCTGTGCTCTCAAGCAAGTCATCTTGTACGGAGTTATCTATAAAATGACACCATCGAAAGGACCTTTTATAAGCACCCAACACAGTCCTTGCAAAGGAGCAGATTTCCCAAAGACGGTAGTTCTCCTGGACCAAGAAGAAAGGAACTAATCAGGGACACCGAATATTTACAGAGAACTTACTATGCTCAGCAGAAAGCAAATCTCTTAAGTTCTGTGGAATCTGTTTTGTGCTGTCTATCAAATTGAAATAACCAATTACTACCCTGATTCATCCCATGTGGGAGCATTGAATATATCTTTATTAAAGTGCTTCTTTCAAGTCTAGACTTCATCAGAAAACCTGTCCTGGAGGTAAGGTACTAATGCACTACAGTGCTCCTGGCCCAACCCAAGAACAAATTTTGAGCTGTGTTCAGTACTTGTGCAAAAGCAAGCAGCTGTGGGGTGTTTAGTTTCTTGCATTTATCTAGAACAGCAAGTGCAATCACAAAGCCTCATCAAGGGCTTTCATGTTTTTTACTCTTTGAGTATTATTTGGGGCATAAAAGCATTTTTATATTAACAGGCAACATTACATAATGGCTACATTGTGAATACTCAAGTTTTTCAGCACCGGCAGCTGCCACAAGTAAGCTTAGAATGTGCTTAATCAATGAACTCAGAATCAGGTTATGAAACCCATGAACAAAAATAAACCCAGAAATTTCACTTTCTCTTCGTCATAGGACTGCTGATACCTAGCGTGATGGATCGTATGCTTCTTGCACTGAGGCCAATGTTGGAATCAGTGGTGTTATTGCAAGTCACGTCTTCCAGACTCCACCATCCATCAGAAGAGATTGCCTGGAAATGATTTATCAGAGCTTGACTCACTGCTTTTGAAAAATCATCCCATGATGTCTGTTTGCGGATATTTAAAGCACATATTGTGTTTTCACATTCCAAGTCATCAGAACCATAGTCGCTTGGTTCAATCTCACCCACCGAAATCCTTAAGGGTATTTTAAGAGCATCTGTTAGAAGAGTAAAAGAATTAGGAGTTAAAAAAATCTGGACAGAAAAAAAAAAGCAAAACTATGATACAAAATAAGCAGATATAAACATTTAAAAATATAAACCAAAGGATAGCTATTTTATTTCATTAAATAACATTACATTGAACGTTCTTACACTGGAGTAAACTTTTGTCTCCCAATCTCTTCAGTTTCTTTGGAAGCACGCGGCATGAACTCTTTCCTTATATCTTTGGCTTTGTCTGTTTCATTAACTCTTTCCCATCAGCAAGATTGTCAAGTTTTTTAAAAAACAATCTGAAAGAACTATAACCCTCCCTTGACCCTGAGTTATCTATATTCTCCTTTCCTTTATAGATAATGTCATGGATGAGGCAGGTTATAGTTGGACAGGTCGGGATGCTTAGGATAGTAACTGAGAATCACACAGACCTTGGGTTGAGCCCCAGGTCAGGGTCAGCCTCCTATAGATGTGTGTTCTTGTAAATTGCCTTGATCTCTCTGTACCCCAATTTCTTCCATAAAATGGAGGGAATGTACATCGAGTTGGTATGAAGAATAAATGAACTTACTTTTGTAATAGATTTTACATATTCTCATGTGGTAAATACCAGTAAGTATTTGATAAATGGTTAACAGGGTAGTAGGAATGAACTTTTGAAATGCTCTTTCCGATTTCTCTGACTGAGGCTCCAGCACAGTGGGTAGCACTCCCACGTACTTCTGTTCTCATGACTGAATTGTATATGAGTTACTTGTGTTTGTTTCCAAATATTCTATGTTCACTGAACTGATGACTATAATTATTGAATTAAGTATTCCATAAATTGATAAAATATGAGTTACTGTTCCTAAGAAAACTAAGTTGAATCCTTTAGAGACAGTTTAGGAACTGCTAAAAAATGTTATCTAATGAGGTATAAATTGGACAACTATATGAAATTAGAAATGGTTTAATAATCTCTGGACAGGTATTACCTTTAGTTTGCTTCGTAAGTGTGTTTAAGCAGTCAAACATTAGAAATCATAGATGATGCATTAAAGGTATGTTTTTTTCAAACAAGAGTACGTGAAATTTTAATTAGTAGAACCTATACTAAAGACCTCTAAACTTTGGTAAAAAATTACTTTGTATGCTTTAAAATTAAAATGCTTTAAAACAACATGTGTTTATATGATCCTCTTCTTAAACTGGGATTTCTCCATTAACTAACCAACTGCTGGATTACTTATTTTCCATTTTCTGACTCTCAGTCATCTGACTTATCCACAGTATCCGACACAAGTGATCTCCCTTTGCTCCTTGATATACTCCTCCTGGATCTCCTGTACCTCCTTGGTCGCTCTTTAATGTTGTTCCTTTGTTGTTCTCTCCACCTTTTCCAGACTTCTTAATGATAGTGTGTTTTGGGGCTCCTTTCTCTATTTATTTTGTGCGTGTTCATTCCCTTAGTGATCTCATCCAGTCCCATGACTTTAAATATCACTGACAGACTGCTGACCTTCACATTTATTCACCCAGCTCTCACTTGTCTCGGGAATTCCCGCTGACTTGACATCTCCACACAGATATCCTAAGAGACATCTCAAATTCCTGCATCCAAATCTGAACTCCCCAACTTCATGAGAAAATCTGTTTCACCACAGCCTTTCCTCCTAACTCCATTGTGCCAGTTGGTCAGACTGAACACCTTGAATTATCTATGAATCTCCTCCCTCTCTCACACTTCACATTCAATCCATGAGGAAGTTCTGTTGACTCTACCTTCAGCTGTATCCAGAGCCCAAGTCCTTCTCAGCACCTCATCTGCTACATTCCTACACTGAGCCACCAGAATTGTCTCTCACCTGGAATACTATGTGCATGTACTAACAGGTGTTCCTGATTTATCTGTGACTTCCTATAGTTGATTCTCAACAAAGCAGCCAGTGCTACTGTTAAAATGTGCATCAGACCCCATCTCTCCTACAGTCGAATACTACAATGGCTACCTTAAGTTCTTACAATGGCCTACACATTCCAACAAGATCAGGCCACGCTCCACCCTGTTAACTGCTCTCCTGCACTCAAACACTGAAATGGCTACTGCTCTGACCCGTCTTCCTGCTTTTCTTTCCTTTTAACCCAGTCACCCTGCCCTCCTTGCAGTTCCTCAGACACAACAGGAATGCTGCTACCTCAGGCCTCTGTCCAACTGGTGCTAAAGCAGGAGCTTTTCCTACCTTAGATATCCACATAGCTGCCCTGTTCACCTCCTTCAAGCCTTGGCTTCAATGTCTCATCAGTGAGGCAAACTTGGCCACCATTTTAAAAGCTGAAATGCACCCTTACAATCCTCATCCCCCTTAGTCTTTTCCATAGCATATCTCACCACCTCACAATGCCAAAAAATAAATTTTTCTTATGTTTATTGTTCATTTTATCTCTTAATGTTAGACTATAAGCTTCAGGATGAGAACAATCTTCTTAAAAATTTTCTGACTTACATCAAGTGGCTAAGACAGTGAATGGCACAACAGCAGCTCAATAAGCGTATGTTCAATGAATTAATAAAAAGGTGTCTATTCAATGGATGAAGAAAACTATTCTAACAGAGATTTTTCCATTGCCTTCCCATATTATTCTCAGCTTAAAAAATCAGCTTCTGTCTATGTAACTGCATGAAATTTGTCTCCTTGTTAGCAGTAACTTATATTTGCCAAACGCAATTGACTCTTTTTAACCCTTACAGTCCAGGGAATGTGATACTATTAAATTACTTCTTCCTGTTGGAAAGCTCTCCTAACTCGAATCTAATTACACTATTGTTTTCTTTTTCTTTTTCTTTTTCTTTTTTTTTTTGATATGGGGTCTTTCTCTGTCACCCAGGCTGGGGGGCAGTGGTGCCACCTTGTCTCACTGCAGCCTTGACCTCCCTGGCTCAGGTAATCCTCTCACCTCAGCACCCACGGAATAGAGAACAGTTGGGACTACAGGCACGTGCCACCATGCTTGGCAATTTATTTTTATTTTTTGAAGAGATGGAGTTTTGTCACGTTGCCCAGACTGGTCTTGAACTCCTGGGCTCAAGAAATCCTCCTGCCTCAGCCTCCTCAAATGCTGGGATTGCAGGCATGAGCCACCATGCCTGACCATATACCATTATTTTTTGGCTCTTGTCCTTCCTATTTCCCAATCTTCTTTAAGAGTAATTTTTTAAAAATATTTTCTGACCTAAAAATGGGGGTTTCTTTGGGCTTGGCCTTCAGTTTGCTTTTCCCCTCACCCTATGTATCATTCCTGTCTCATAGCACACCTATGACTTGAACCATGACCCCATGACCCTGTTTCTCCAGCCCTGTGACTCCCTGGCTTATTCAGGCCTCCTTCTCTCTTACTAGGTACCAGTCATGCTCCCCATCTATGGTACCCTGTGTATCAAGATCAAGACAATTATTTCCCCATTAGCTACCTCTTACTTCCTCACTTATAATCATTCAGTTTTTCATTCATGTCCACAGGACTGCATCAAAACTTACACAGAAGATTGAGTCAAAAGGAATACAAGACCTTTTATGACCTGACTCTAGACTTCCCATATTCATCTCCCTCCTCTCCCCAGCACTGCAGATATAGCTAATACCTCTAAAGACTCCAAAGCACATTCCCTTCAGTGCCTCCAGATATGCTGCTAGTTCACCTGGAATGGCTCTATTTTCCACTCTTTCTTGGCTCAGCCCTTCAATTTTCACTTAAATCTTCCATAGGGAAGCTCTTACCTCCCCTATGCATATTTTTACACTTTGCCTCATTTAGTGGTACTTATAACAAATATAGGCTTGGAGTTGTATTTTTAAACTTTTACACAGATGGTTTTATGTGTCCTTTTATAACTGACTTCTTCACTCAACATTTTTTTAATGTATTTAAGGTGATTTATATAGATAAAATTTATTTTAAGTGCTACTTGTTACCTTTAAAATATGAATTTTCTACAGTTTATTCTATTTATCCATTCCCTAATACATGTCCATTTAGAGTGCTTTCAGTTTTCTAGTATTACACACAATGCTGCAACACACATTTTCATGTCTCTTGGTACACACGTGCAAGAGTGCTTCTAGCTACGTGCTTAGGCGAGGAGTAGTTTGTTGAATAAATGAAAATAATTGTGCATCTTTGTTCTTCTTTGACATATTCTGTTCTTCAGTTTCTTTTTTTTTTTTTTTTTTTTTTTTTTTTGAGATGGAGTCTCACTCTGTCACCCAGGCTGGAGTGCAGTGGCGCTATCTTGGCTCACTGCAACCTCTACCTCCTGGGTTCAAGGAATTCTCCTGCCTCAGCCTCCTGAGTAGCTGGAATTACAGGCATATGCCACCACGCCCAGATAATTTTGTATGTTTTAGTAGAGACGGGGTTTCTCTATGTTGGTCAGGCTGGTCTCGAACTCCCGACCTCAGGTGATCCACCCACCTCAGCCTCCCAAAGTGCTGGGATTACAGGCGTGAGCCATCGCACCTGGCCCCACTTACTTTCTATAGTTCATTTGCATTCACAGCTTTTATCATCAGCCTTATGGAAGTAATCATAATCTAAATGCATATCCTGTCTTTTTTACTTCTCTCGGATTGTCAGAATTGGAATCTTAGAAAGACCGTAAGAAACAATCCACTCTTTTGCACTCAGGTATACGAATAATTACTAACCCTATTAACAGGTGAGCAGACTGAGGTGAGAGAAGGCTAAGCACCTTGCCTGACATTACACAGACATCTGGGTACTGGGATTCAGATGCCCTTTCCCTTAAATCACACTACCTAATGTCCAGTCTTCCACAGGATGTGCACCTGCAAATCCTGCTAACATGTCCGAGATAGAAACTATACTCAGGTCTCCCATAACAGTCTTTTATCTCATAAAGTCCTCCCTAATCCTCAATTTTAGGATCTCCCATCCCTCTCCTCATTATATACCATTTCCCTCTCCTCCACCCTGGACCAACTGAGGACACATCATTAAAACTTTTTGATGCTTGATCTGTTTCCAGACTCTCTATAGGTTGATTTGTCCCACAAAGAGCTGCCTACAAAATTCCAAAATACCGTTTGTATCATATTATGCACTATCAACAATCTCATTGGCTCATCTTTGAGTGCCACATGAGGTCAAAACTACTGAAATGAGCATTAAACTGCCCAAAATATCAATTGCGCTGTCTCATCCTTCCAATTCCCCACCTCTAATCACACATCTATCCCAGCCATGCCAATATGCTTCATATTTTTCACATCTAAGATACCATAGCTATATACATTTATTCCTTCTATTTTTTAAATGTTTAATATCAAAAAGTGGAATATAATTAAATGATAGCATTTACATTCCATAATAAAATTTTAGCCCAACAGAAAGTTTTCCATGTTTGTTATTAGGTTAGCATCAGCTTGTAATAAGAGATCTATTTTAGAGAAATTCTATATAAGACACTGTTTCAGACACTGAGCAGTGATTCAAAAGTTTAAGGTCCCGAAACCTAGGCTTTAACGATAAACAAAGCCTTCTGTCAACCAAAAAAACCCACTCAGGTTTAAAGAGAATTTCTATGATTCTCTTTTATATTTTATATTAAAGTATACTTACACAGTTTGCATACATGCTTCCTTACCATTCTGAAATTTTCTTCACAAAATAAAAATATATATGTATTAGGTTGAAGATAAAAACATTTCAATTTTTAAAATTCTGCTTATCCTAAAATTGAATTACTGATACAGCTGGCTGACTGGATGGATTGGGCGATAATCTTAATATAAGAGGTCATGGTGTTTTGTAAGGTCTATACTCCACACTCATAAACCCACAAGTGAGCCTTTATAAGATATGCCTGAGGAGCATATACTCTTGGAGCTGGAAGGGACCCAAAAGATGATCAATTATCTTCATAGAAAAGTAGGCGACCAGGTGCTGGGAGACAATCAACTTGCCTGCTTCATACAATCAGCAGATGCAGGGTACGGAGCTGGGATTTCTCATATCCTGCCAGCCTAATGTCTAGAAAGACCATCTAAGTCAGAAGAAAAATGCAATAAATATTTAGATTGCTCTCCTAGGTCAGCAAAATACAAGGAGGAGCCAGCATTACTTGAATAGCAATTAGTTCTGCAAAAAGTCATTCTATATGGAAAAATAGTTAATTATCACACTTATAGTCAGTATTTTTGCCATAGCTAGGGCTCCAAAAAGGTTAAAAAGGACATGCAAAAGATGTAAATAGTTTTTCCCATTGTACCAGAGGCCCCAGCAGCATAGGGGAAAGATAAACAATAAGCTCTGAACATGACTCACTCAGATTCTCCAGCAAATGCTTGCAGTCATCAGTGGCAACATCATGCACGGTCCGATTGCACTTGTCTCTCCTTTCTGGCTCAAGCCCTCCATGCCTACACAAGATTTCTAGGCAGTTCTGTAAAGACAAGAGCTCTATTACCTTCAAGTCCAAATGAATTAACTTGAGTGCAAAACCCAAAGGAAAAGCCAGTTGCCTATAACAATCAAATCAAGAATTCACAGCTATAAATCTTATTTCAATTCCATCAATCCCAATATACAGATTAATCTTAGATTAAACAATGTCTAGAAATGCAAAACAAAGAGCGCTTATTTAAATGCAAATGATAGGCTCATAACATTTTTCCACAGAACAGCTTCTTAGGTTTCAAGAAAAAAAATAGCTTGCTAATCAGTCTGCAGATTGAAATTAAGAACAAAATTAATTTCAGCAGACATTCTCCTTTTATGGTAATTTGGCAATAGAAAACAAAAAGACTTTTGCTATAATGGGATGTACCTTGCTGTCTTCTAGACTATAAACTGCTTTCCTGGTAATGTAAGTGCAGGGCCCTAATTTTAACAATTCTAAGAGTCCTCATAAGCATATTTGTATTTGAGATGTTACCTTGCCATATTTTATTTGAAAAATATGCACATCATGTTGATTGAGATTTTAGAAAAACATTCCCTATAGATGTTGAAGTTATGCTACCTTTCCTTTTCAGCTTTTTCTTCTTCTGTGTTGCTTAAGGAAATCTCCATTCAAAAAGTAGAACTACGAACTGAAAAGTCTTAGTCCTCCATATTTTTTCAAATGCAAAGTAAGAGACAATATATATACATAAATTTTCTAATAAATAAGCACATGGCAAGGTATTACATCAGGATATTTACCAAGGAACTCTCCTATATCAATGTTTACCACTTGAAGATTTGTTGGCTAATTTCCCACAAGGCTAAGGAGAAAAATGAATAGACCAGAAAGCATGAAAAGGAACTAATAACCACAACAAGCAATGCCCTGCCCACCATGACTCCCTTAAACACACACACACACACGCACACACACCCACTCAGAGGCATGGGGCTGTCTTGCAGTTCTAACAACATATTAAACCAGGTCATCTTGAATAGCCTTTTCTTATCTTTCTGTAGCACACCCTTACATCCACTTTTAAAATATACCTTTTTCCTTTCTAATATAAAATACTTTTAAAACAAATACCATATCTGGCTGGGTGTGGTGGTTCATGTCTGTAATCCCAGCACTTTGGGAGGCTGAGGCAGGTGGACCACTTTAGGTCAGGAGTTCCAGACCAGCCTGGCCTGGCCAACATGGTGAAACCCCATCCTACCAAAAATACAAAAACTAACCAGACATGGTGGTGGGCGCCTGTAATCCCAGCTACCCCAGAGGCTGAGGCAGGAGAATCGCTTGAACCCAGGAGGCGGAGGTTGCAGTGAGCCAAGATCATGCCACTGCATTCCAGCCTGGGTGACAAAGCAAGACTCTGTCTCAAAAAAAAAAAAAAAGAAAGAAAGAAATATAATATCCACATAGAAGTGTATAACTTGAAGCATTATCACAAAGCACACATACTTGTGGAAGGAGCACTTTGGAAGCCCCTTTTGTACTCCATCTCAACAATTAACTCCCCCCCCACCTCCAGAGGCAACTACTATCTGATTTCTAATATTAGAGATTGGTTTGGTCTATTTGTGAACTCTATATAAATGGAATCATACTGTATGTAGGTGAATTTTTATATTTGGCCTCTTTCATTCAACATAATGTCTCTAAGATTCTTCTGTGTGTTGGGAGTAGTCAGAATTCATCTTCATTAAAACATGATTACTATGTGGGATTCCATTATATTCCATTGTGGTATACCACAATTTACTTATCCGTTCTCTTGTTGATGAACATTGATGTTCCGCTATAAACATTCTAGTACATGTCCTGTGGTGGACACATGTTTGGTGTTCAGTATATAGTAGAGCTGGACTGCTGTGCACAGGGCATGCACATGTTCTACGTTAGTCCATACTGCAAAGAGCTTTCAAAAGTGCCTACGCCAATATGCACTTCCACAAGGAGTAGACATGAGTTCCAGTTGCTTCATGTTGCCTCTGAAACACACTTTTAAATGCAATAATGAGTTGGCTAGAAAGTACAGTGAGTCCCTAAGGGCCAGAAAGAAAAACAAAAAAGTAAGCAGAAACCGCCAATTCAGGGAAACTTCAACAGGAAGCCAGTGCTGCTCTGAGGGTAAAGCTGACAGACAGAATCTTCTTGGATGGTGGAAGGATGGGAAACTGGGCCTTGGGTTTCCTGAGTAAAGAAAATCTGCCTGCTTGCAAAGGGAAGCAACTAGGACATTTGTTTCTCCCCACCTGGCCCTGTTCAGGTTAGAGGGATCTCTCTAAAACTTGCCATTTAAGTCTGGCAGTCTGTACAATTATTATGTGGCCATTAAAAAAGCAAATCTTAAAGAAAAGTCTGGAAGTCTGGCTTTCACAAGTCTACAGTTCAGATTTAAGAAATCGCTAAGAAATTAACAGAACAAAAAGTCAGATAAATAAATGTCAATTCACATCAATTTGTTATTACTAATTTGGACAAAATCAGTAAATGAATAAGATAATGTTGATTTAGAAATGAACTCCAATTAGAAACTTAAATAGAAAGCAATCTGAGCACTAAACTTAGTGAATTCTCAAGATGATAAATGATAAAAATCACACATTTATTTTGCAAGTTAGAATTTGCAGTAAATGTAGGTAAGAGCCACAGCAGACCTGGATTCTAATCCTGCCAACCAAAATGACTGTATCTACCACTGTTGCTGAATCATTTAACATTTTCCTGCTTTCATTTCTCTATCTGTATTTCAAGTATCTATATCTCATAAGGCTAACATGACTTAAATGAAAGATGTACACAAAGTTCTTATATTCTTGGTCTGTACTAAACTCCCAATATTTATTAGTAGCTATTATTATTACTATAATCAACATCATCATCACCAGCTAGAAAACAGTCCAAATATCCAGTTAACTGGTGAGGTACTATAGCACATAACAAATGTCACTAATCTCAAGACAATTTAAGTGTTGTTACTTCAAATTACAAACACAAATGATAAAAGGGGTAACACAAGTTTGCAATACTCCCGAACTGAGAGTCTTTTATTTCTGACCTTCAAAGTAGGTTATTTCTAATTTTTATTACATTCAGGTAGGTCAGTGGGCCGGAACATAAGCAGTGACTTTCTCTTTAAGGAAGCATGAATGTCAGTCCCCATGAAGGTAGCACAAAGCCAAACACTACTACAAGTGTAAATTCTGCAGTGTGTGCTGGCTGCATGGGGAACTCAAAGAATGTGAAAACTTTGGCCCTACTGACACTTAACACCAACAGCTACAACAACTATTTGAGCGCATACTAAGTTCCAGGCACATTCCACACTTTGCAAGTATTCAATGTTCGTTTAGCCCTCACAACAATTTGTAAGTAAGGCACAAAGCCCCTTTGGGCCAGGGGCTATTATGAGGGCTGAGGGTCCTGATGGTGAATAAGGTAGAGCAGTTCCATGTCTCAGAGAGGAATGCAAAGTGTCCTGATACACTCAGAAAAGGGGCTGGTGAAGCAATGAGTACAGTTTTACTTTATGGAGGAGCAGGAGGAAGTAAAGAGGGAGAGAAGTATCTACACTCTCTCCTTGTTGAATGGGATTGTGTGAAGAGGACAAATGCTGTGATCCCAGTCCCTGCTTCTGGAAATAGAGTCCCGGGGCCCTAAACTGGGCAGGATGTCCTACCCAAGTGATACGGAGACAGGGATCTAGATGGATGAGTTTAAGCTAAATTCCTATTAGGATATGGAGACATCTGCTATAACAGAGACCTTTTAAAGAAGTAGTTTAGGCCTCAGCTTTCACATGCACTCACATTCCACTTGCCGGAACTCAAGTATTTGGCCATAGTTCCCTGCAATGGGGACTGGAGAATGCTGTCTTTATGCTGGGTGCCCATGGGTCCAGCTGAAACAGAAGGATCCATTACTATGCACCAAGAACAGAGGAGAGGTTGAGGGGTGAGGGAAGTGCCAGGCTCCTTTAGGCAGAGCTGAGAAGCAAGGTACCAGTGCCCAGGAAATTCAGTAGAAACCCCAAGTCCAGAGAGCTAGAGATAAAAATCAAAGTCAGAGCAGGGAGGCAAGAGTTTGAGATTGAGCAGAGGGAAAGAAAGTGAAAAAAGTTTGCAATTATATGTTTAAAGCCCAGCTCAAGTGCTGAGAACAACCTTGGGGTGTAACTGCTGCTTTACAAGGCTGGGGAGATGAAAGCTGTTAATGTGGGAAATAACGACAGGAGCAAGAAGGTAGAGTTAGGTGTGCATGGCCAAAGATGAAGTTGGCTGCTGTGAAGGGCTGAGTGCTATGCACTTTGAATGCTTTTCTGTAGGCAAGAGGATGTGTTTGGGAAGGAAAGTGCCATGTTCTGAAAAGCAATTGTACTGAAAGATTACATTGGAAAGGACGAGAGCGACAGCAAGGACGAGAGTTACAGCAAGGAGACCAGTTAAGAAAATATAGTAGTCCATTCTCTTACTGACTCAGCAAACATTTAGTACTTTTGGGCCACAGACTCTGCTGGACACAGTATATATAAGGATTAAAAAGTAACTGTTCAGAGGAGACAGAGAGGCAGAGAGGCATGCAAACAATTACAATAAAGTACATGCTCTCTAAGCAAAGTGTGGAGAGGTATCCTGGGAACACCTAACTCCAAGAAGCCAAGACAAGCTGAAATGTTTTCCAGGCAGACAGGGGTCAGGACAGGAGAAGAGGCCATTTGAGGTAATGGCAGTAGCAGATACAAAGGCAGGGAGTGGGGAGAGCACAGGATGTTTGCACATTGGCTGGTCGTGTGTGGTCAAAGCCTAACACACACTAAGGAAGGAGACAGAAGTGTGTCTAGGGGAGCAGACCAAGGCCAGATCAGGAAGGGACTTGACTGTCATGATAGGCATCCGTGCCTTGGAAGTGATAGAGGCTTGGGAAGACAAGAAGCAGGTAATTACATCACCACGTTCACCTGTTAGAAAGGCCCCTCACATGGCAATGTAAGGGAAGCAGAGAGACCGAACGTGATGAGACCACGGCAGTACCATGAAGGTGACCAGACAGCAGATAATGAGGGCTCCCTTAGGGCAGCGCTGACAAGACTATGGAGGAGGCAAGTCATTCCAAATTTATTCGTAAAAGAGTAAATCAAGAGTTGTGTTGATCATTTAAGTTCTTTAAGTTAGGAAGATGGAGCAAGTAAACAAATGCCAGGTGATGCTATTGGAGTAAGAGAGGAGAAGCAAGAATTGCAGCAGACTGTCCAAGAAGCATAAACATTAGGGCCCAAGAATGTGCTAGAAGGGAGCTGTCTGGTGGAAGCGAAAGTGAATGTGGTCCCCAACAGGGTTACCCTATAACTGTTTAAACTGGAACACATTAGAGAGTAAAAGGAGGCACTGTTAATAATTACACTGGGATGACAGGCATAAACAGGGTTGTACTGAGAAAACTGGAGTTTGTTCCACTGGTTACCAAGGAAAGGACCTGCCTAGACAGACTCAGAAAATGCTTAAGTAGGGCTAGAGATGAGATTTTAGAATCCCTATAGATTATATTCTACGGATCAACAAGATCATTCAAGTGAGAAGTTCAGAGTGACGAGAAAAAGGATCAAAACCCAGATCCATGAAAGGTGTTGGTGGGAAACACTGGATGGCCCATGTTTTGGATGAGAGGTGGAGCATGACTCTGGGCAGCCAAGTTTACATTCCCTTCAGGATTCTGCCAGTCATTTCTGTCCAAAGTAAGAAAGGATTCAGTACTCTTCACTGAACATTACAGGGAATGAGTATAAAAAGGCATTTTCCAGAACAATTTTTTAAAAAATTAATAGAAAAAAGGAAATAACCATAGATAATCAAAAGCATTACAACAGAGTTCAAAGAACAGATTTCTATTTATCATGATTAAAATCTAGTTCCAATGACTTTGTGCCTTTTGCAGGCACCTTATCTAATTTTCTCTTTTCTAAACTAGCTACCCAACTCCATGCGACAATGAATAACTTTAGTGACTCCTATTATCTTGTTCTTGTTGCATCCAATTCCCAGGAAGATGGAATCCAAATGTTGGGGCGTCATGTGGACCTTTGCACATACCTCATGGAGACCTCCCGGAGGACCGAGGTGGCTGCTACAGTGTGAGTGGAAACGTCTGACTCTCATATGGCTAAAAGCTAACAATGCATCAGGCAGATAGCAATCCTAACACAAAAAAATGATCTAAAGTGGGTAACAAGAGGGCTACCACCTGATCAGAGGACAGTGGGCCTGCCCAGAGATGACCTCCAGGATGCTGGAGATGAATGCCTGGAGGACAAGTAAAAAGGCAGATATGGAGATATGGGTTTGGGACCAGTTACTGCAGGAGTCACAGTTGACTCCTGAAAGACTGGATAAGCTCTTAGAAAATAGGAGTAGGCAGCTGAGAATAAAGCTTGGGAGTTGCTTAGAGTTAAAGTACACACACACACACACACACACACACACACCCCAAAAAACAAAAAGCAGAAAAACAAATAGAAAGCCTGGTCAGCAAAGTTGGAGAGGAAGCGAGAAAAGGGCAGTGTTCTGGAAGCCCAGGGAGAGAGGAGTTTGCATTAAATCATCAACTTGTTAAAACACCCAGGGAGACTGAGCAAAAGCAGAAGTGACAGGAAGCCACTGGCTTCGGCAACACATACGCGAGAAGTATAACCTCTTCCTGTAGTCAAAAATTCACGCAGTCCCCCCAGTGAAAAAAATCTCTGGGTATATGAACTTCAACAACAGAACCACTCAAATCCAGACAATCTCCTAAATTTGTTTTGGTTGCAGGAAACTAACATGTCAATGGTTTCATGACAGAACAGAAGTTTCGTTAAGAAACTCATGTATCTATTCACATGAAATGATGGAAACAAAGGCTTATCCTTAGTTCAGCAGCCTCTCTGGAACAGTCAGGCAGGTGTAGAGAGACGTTTTCCGATAACATTTAATGGTGGTCTGCACAAATTTCTTAACCATTGGAAAAAAGACCAGGGGCTAACGTGGAAAAAGGACAGATTTGGGAATTTGATCTTCAGGAATTAGTTACCCATTTCCCATTTGTTGTAGATAAAGAGTATCTACAACACAAGGGAAATTGACTAGATGAACTATGTCAGGGGTCCCCAAACCCCCGGTCACAGACCAGTACCAGTCCGTGGCCTGTTAGGAACCAGGCCGCACAGCAGGAGGTGAGTGGAGGGTGGCAAGCCTTCCTGACTGAGCTCCGCCTCCTGTCAGATCAGCAGTGGCATTAGACTTTCATAGGAGTGTGACCCCTATTGTGAACTACACATGCAAGAGATCTAGGTTGCATGCTCCTTATGAGGTGCAACAGTTTCATCCTGAAACCATTCCCATCCACCCCACCCCCAACCACGGAAAAATTGTCTTCCACGACACGGGTCCCTGCTGCCAAAAAGGTTGGAGACCGCTGAGCTATGCTATGTCCTTTCAAGCTCTGAAATTCCACAATTCTCTACTGAAAACCATGTGGAAACTGAAGTCATCTTCTCGGGTAGCAATGATACTACCACCCTGTGCAGATTAGACAAACGTATGCTAGAGTAAAGAAAAAAAAATATTTTTAAGCTCTACTTGTGGTCAGTGTAGAATCTTTTTACCAATGCAATGACTAGCTCGGAGCTGTATTCTTTTCAGAAATCTGGCCTTAATATCTTAGTTATAAGTGGATTACTTTCTGAAGAACTATCTCAGCCAGAATATAAATATTAGGCAAATGATACAAATATATTTTCCAATATCTTTGACTAGGGGAGAAGGAAGTATGGTAGAATGAAAAGACTAATGGACTCAGGCAATCTGGGCTTCATTCCCAACTTTTATCTACTAAACCCTCTGGGGTTTAAATGTCTTAATCATAAAATGGAGAGGTTAGACTAGAAGATTAAATGTCCACTCTAGGGCTTAAATAATATATTAATAGCCTAGCAGTGTGTGAATATTGTCAGTCATGCCCACTTAAAAAAATCTCTTTCCTTGTCCAAAATTCATCTTGTGCTTCTTAAAGTAAAAGAATATAGGAGAGTCATAGTCTATGGGAGAAAGAGGTCACATTTCCCTTGGACAATATGCCAGAGGTGTAGAAATCAATGACAATACCAC